>NC_066838.1:8336100-8479212 GCF_001640805.2 Lates calcarifer | reverse complement strand
TTATTAGACTGACATTTTTGACCATTTTTGACACCTTATTAGACTGACATTTTTGACCATTTTTGACACCTTATTAGACTGACATTTTTGACCATTTTTTGACACCTTATTATACTATGACATTTTTTTGACACCTTATTATACTATGACATTTTTGACCATTTTTGACACCTTATTATACTATGACATTTTTTTGAATTTTTTTGACACCTTATTATAACTATGACATTTTTTGACATTTTATGCCTTATTATACTATGCCATACTATACCAAGATTTTAGCTGCTTTATGATACTGTGGCATTTTCTGACATTTCTGACCACATATTATACTATGATATTTTTGATGGCCATGGGTCTCGTCCATGGGCAGTCTAAAATGGTTATCAAAAGACAGAAGAAAAGTTGTGTAAATGTTTAGTGAGTCACGTGGGGGGATATGAAATGATAAACTTCAGTGATATATAAATCATAGCCAGGTGTCTTCCTCGTTAGGCCACCAGTCTGCTTACTAGTGACCGTATCTCTCTTGCCCCTGCATAGAGCCGGCCCTGTCCTGAAACACAGTATCTTTTTGGAATTACAAAAAGAGACAGAAAAAGTGTTCAAATACTCTTTATTTCATTTGATCCATGATCCCTTGTGCCCTAACACCAGAACTACTGATAAGACAGTTTGGTGAGGCTGTAATGTTGGAGGCCTGTTGCTCCCTGGTCAACGGCAGAAAAAACAACAGGTGGTGAGAAATTTTAATCAAGATATTCATCCTCACAGCTGGTAAATATGCTTTTTAAATTGAATACAATTAAAAGCACCAATGCTACGCTAACTTGACCTCTACTAAAAACAGCAACACCAAAAAACTCCTCTGATCAGCAGCTCTGGTTAAGTGGCCTGTATGCATTATCACTGCTCATCAGAATTCAAATGCATCAATCTTATAATTCAAGTACACATCTTCTCATGAATCCCTATGTACAGTATGTCTGCAATACATACACATGGATAGATTGTATGACCCACCAACCCGCATTAAAAATACACATGAAAAAAAAACCTTATCTTCCTCCCATAATTGTGTCTGTAAACAGTTCTTAGCATTTTTAAGATTCTTAAAAATCACACAGTACTGTTCTTTTAATAAATTAGAAAGTAAAATACAAGTATCCACCAGAAAAGGTTAAAACTTATTTTTCCTCTCAAAAAATATGAATACAAAGATGACAATATTAACTCTTTGATTTTACTCTTTTAATTAGGCATCTTCTTGTTTGTTTTTTTAAGTGTTTTACTTAATGATGTTAAATAAAATTCAAATAAAACACACTCACACAAACACCACACACATTTTATTCTAGGTTGCATTGTTTGTAAAGTCAGTTTCTGGTTTGGCAGCTGAAATAGTGACTCTGGGTGTAAAGACACAGGATGAATGAGGGGGAGAACGAGGAATAATTTAGCCCAGAGAAACAGAGGTTTTTTTTCAGAACATTTCGGTGGCTCTTTTTCTCAATACGAAAGTTGATTCTTGAACATGAAACCTCAGTGATTAACCAGGACCTGTTAACGTCCAGGGAAAAGCAACAGAAATTAGGATTAAAAAAGATCTGACTGAAATGTCAAACCTTAGGCCAGCAGCTGGAGCTGAGTATCAAAAATAACACCGAACAACACCAAAGAGGGTTTCAGTGATGGTTCCACAAATTAAATGTAAATCTAAAGTGTGTGACTCTTACAGAGAGACTTAGTACTTTACTTTCTCTGTAAGAAGACCTTTCTGATATTAGAAGATCATTTAAAATATGTGCACATAATATGAATACTTCTGTGAAATGCCTGTTAGAAAGAACAGTAAAACTGTTCCTCAGCAAGATTTTCTCTGCACACGAGAGCTAAAAATAATTGGTGGCCATCTTAAATCTAGAGCCTTAAGTTGCAGGTGAAGAGCACAAGTGAAAAGGCCCTGTTGGGGGTTTGCTGAGTCTTTGTGTGTCTGACAACTGAAGCTTTGAAGGCATCGTTTTGTTTCCATCTCAGTAAAGCCCAATGAGTTCCTTGCTTACTCATCCATTCACTCCATCCTCGTCCTTCTCTCACATGACGTCAGCCCGTTTGTCCCTGACTTTGTTCCTCTGTTTCGTCCTGGCCTTGAAGGCAGCTGAGTTGAAAAGATGCTGTTGAAGAAAGAGATAAAGATACAACTGTAACATTTTCTATACCTGGCAGGTTATAATCACTTAAAATGAGTTATTGAATTTGAGCTTCAAAAAGGATGCGGAATGACTGCAGGATGAGTACTGAAAAATGCAATCACACAGAAGGTCAGGTTGTTCTGGTGTGTAGGGTGAGAACCAGGGGACAAAGAGATCCTCTTACCTTCTCAAATCGTGAGATCTTGTTGCCTTTGACAGTAGCGTCCAGGATAAGGGGGGGGCCGAGGCCAAAGATGTCTCTCAGTAGTGGGTTGAACTGCACCAAAATAAAACCATACACACACATGAACATACAGTAGTTTATGGACAAAAGCATCCAACATTTTTTTGTTTTGCAGACAATAAATGAAATACATGCATATGACAGCTTACAAAATCCACTATTCACTTATATATATATATATAAGAACCTAATGAATTAAATGAGTGTAAACTCATGTTGTCAACTACAGACCTAAATTCCCTTCTAATGAGCCATTACTGGTTACATTTTGCTAAAATGCTGGATGTCAAATTATGGAGTGATTTTGAATTACTGTTTAGTTTATTTATACACAATGAATCTAACAGCGAGGCAGTGGAAGTCACCCACTCCAATGTGTTCACTCTGTTTGTGCAAAACGCTGACCAGCTGTAAACTCATGTTACATCATATGCTCTCAGCCTGCTGGCTCTGCAGGCAAATACCAGTATTATTGCTCAACTCCAGGTGTTTGCTTTATGGTGTCCACGTCAGATGTGAGAGCAGACACCTCACAAGAGACGTGAAAAATTCAACTAGTACACTACTTGCTTCAGTGTGTTTCCTTACCTGTAGATGGTGTCGGACTCCAGATTCAAGGATCTCTTTGAAGGCATCGTAGATTCTTCTCCTCATCCAGCCGTCGATGTAAACGCTCTCCACTCCAAACCTGATCTTTTCCTCTGTGAAGTCCTCATTCTGCAGAAGAAGAAAGGCAACATTACAAAATCAAAGCCATAAAAGTGACGTGAAAACTAGAGTAAACCCTTTTCAGCGAGTTACTACGAAAAAGAAATCTGCGCACGTGCACATCTTGAAAATTAAAAGACCATCTGTTCATCAATAACAAATATTATCTTTGCAGCTATAAAACATACCTCTATATAATGTAGCACTTCTCTGAAGATGGAGCGTTGTTTTCTCCTGTCATTCTTGGCTCTGTGTTTGTTGCCGTCTGTGGCTAAACTCTTCAGACATTCACAAAGACTTTCACTGTCCTCAACCTCAAATTCCTATACACACATACACACACACACACACACACGCGGCAAAACTGTAGTACAGTAATATTACACTAACAACAGAGATACATATGGGTGTAATGGGAAAAGGATTGGTATAGTTTTATGATGAGTTTCATCAGATCTTTCTTTCTTGCAACCCTCTCTTTTAATTAATTCCTAAGTGTGCTTGTACACAGCTTTGTATGTGTTTGTGTTCTTACCTCATCAATATCTCGGCCCAGCTCCACCAGCAGGGCGATGGTCTCTCCCACTGCAATCCTGTAGTTGACGTCATTGCTCTCCAGACATGCCTTCAGTTTGGGGAGGTGACTACAGGTAGGACAAAGGAGCGAGAGAATCGCTGTTACTTACAGAATTAGTTAATGCTGATAACTTTTTAATTAATATTGTGATCTTTGTGTGTAACATGCTGAATTAAAATGTCCATAAAGCTTAACAGAACTGAGCAGAAGTGAACATCCTAGGCTTGTACACAGGAGGTGATTATGAATCCCAAAAATCCTAGATGCTCTTCGATTTTAAAATGGAAAACAATTCATGCAAAATATACTGTGCCACAAAAACACTAACAGATGGTAAACTGGTAACATGGAGTCATTTTGGAGTCATTCTGTTTCACTCACAGATCGAGCAGCACAGTCAGTCTGGATGCAGGACAGAGGGTTACCAGCAGCGACCAGGCCTGCAGAGCAGCGCTGTGAAGGCCTGGACTCCCAGGTTTAGGTGTGGGCAGCGTCCCCTCCCTGTTGGGGTAGGATGACATGAATATGCTCTCCAGGAGGGCCAACGACTTGATCAAGTCCTGTGAGGTTTTAGCAGTGGTGTTAAGGGGAAAAACAAGAGCAAAAATATTTCATGAGGAATGAGGAAGAGAAACTGCTAATGTTTAACAGCACAATGGTCAATTCAGCTATTGCTGAGCTAATCCACAAAGCTCTGAAATGCTCTTCACTGTCTGAACTTGAAAAATAAAGGACAACAGTCAAAGTAACCCCCTACAAGACTGTGAAATTTATGAATATTCTCACCTCTCCATCTTCAGCAGCAGACACATAACAGCACATTCCCAAAGCTCTGGCACACTGCAAGGAAAGTCAAACACAACTTGAGGTTATCTAGCATTAAATCATTTAAGTAAGAACACCATGATCCTGTTGTGATTTTTAGATTTCTTTCCAAAATCTAATCAGCCTTTTAGGTCCAAAAGAACTCCAACAGGACAAAAATGTGTGTATTTAAACGTATCCCTAGCTAAAGTTGCAAATAAAGGCTAATATAACTATAATATGTGTTCTCAACCCAGAGTCCAAAATAGCTGCTGTTACTGTTACACTATAGGAGTGGTCCTCAAGATTTCCCTGACCACTGCCTAGCGTTGTGTTTTTTCATCTTCTGTTTGTTTCTACAATGGACACAGTGGGCAGAAAACACCAGTTGACAGGGGTGTTATGACACCTAAAATGTCATAACAGCAACCTTGACAGGCTGGGAAGTTCCCCTTGAATGGACAGTCCACCTTAAAATAGAATTTGCTCAAAAAACACAAGCAGAGGATGTGTAATATATTTTTAAGTGGGATTTTCCTTTCATTTTTTTTTTCAGTAAATGTCTGAGCTATGACTCACTTGTACAACAATAGAGTTGAGTGTAAGATCAGCTGGATGGGAGAAACGCATTTCAGAGTTTCTGAATTTGTTGTTGCTGCTGTGCAACTTGTAGGTTTTAAGCTGCAGTTCACATGACTAATTCTTGATCCAGCACTTTCACATGCATGTCCAAACTAACATGTATACTTCATTTTTCACTTTGCGCTCTTCTTGTCTTTTTTTTTTTTACAATGAATTTCTAGAAATTAAAGATAATCCTAAACCCTTAAATTTGCAGTTTCAGTAAGGGTTTAGGTAATCACTCACACTCTGGCGGGCAGCTATGCTGGCACTGTTGTCAATCAGGATGGCAGTGAGGATGGGGCGAAGCATCTTAAAACCTTCCTCTGCCTCGTCTCCACCCCCCAGCTGGATACAGAGCAGGGCAAAGACTGTGGCTGCCGCTGCCTGCTCCTCTCCGCTGCCTGGAGGGATGATGAAGGGAAATAAAGTGATCATTTATGTTCTCTGTTACTTCATCTGTTGTTTCACCTTGAGACTAGTACTTATGATAAGACAAAACTTAATGGTCCTTGTGTAAATGTATACTAAATATACATATGCATCAAGTCTGCAGAAAGCTGTAGTGCATGCAAAGTGTCAATGCAAAACAATGACAACCTGCTATACAGAAAGTTATCTATCATCTATCAGCATGGTGCAATACAGGCCTTTGTTTTGGCAACTTAAACTCACATACTTCTCTGTTCTGTCTCACCTTTTTTAAGGCTTCTTTCCACACAGTCGCTGATGGTGAGGCGTCTCTCTGTCAGGAAGTCGTACAACACTCTGGAGGAGAAGGCCTGTCGCAACGACTCCAGGGCGGCTAAGCGAGTCTTAGCACTGAGAGAGACAAGGAAAGAGAGAGGAGAATAAGGTGAGTGCTGAAGGGAACATTTTTTTCAGCAACATCACTTCCTCGTTTTGTATTTATCTTCCTGTTATGGATTTCCTGACATCCCCTCTTTTTACTGTTGATAGTGACTAGGAGAAAATAAAGAAACCCCTCACCTTTTATCCATCAGGTTGTCTATACACTGTTTGAGTTTGTCTTCTGTTTCCTCCTGGGCAGTCTTTTCATCCACCTGCTCACTCCCTGAGTTTGGCATACACACAGTTGATTTGCATGGATTTTGGTGGCTGTATGCAAGTTTAAGCTGTAGTTTAAGACGCAAATATCGAGTACACTATAAAAGATGAGCTGCATTTATTTCCTTTGGGGTGCATAAGTAGCAACTTGGCCATAACAGTGTATGAAGAAAGCATTTATGTACTAACCTGTGCCCTCATCCAGCACAGAAGCAGTTTCGCTGGCGCTGCTGTAGTGGCTTAGAATATCAGACGTCAGCTCATCATCACTGGCACCCGACTCTCCCTTCACTCCATTTTTAATACCTAGAGAAGGAAAAAGAGGGAGATGGAGAGTGAGACGGGGAAGAATGGAGGAATATGAGGGGTGTATTATATTTAGATGACAGATTCAACTTTACACTGATTATTGGATGTGCTTGCTTTACTTAATTTTAATAGCCAGTAACGATTTCTATAAAATGTTAAGATATGCCAAAATGATTATTGTGAAAGTGAAATAAAAACACCAACAAGAGGAAGCCAAAATTAACCAGAGTTTGGCTTGTAGCCATTTCCCTACAGTGAATAATAGCTGGTTTGAAGAAGCTGACTGTATGGCTTCCTCTGCCCAGCTGTCTTTGTAACTAACTGTACACCAGTTGAGTTTGTCTTAAACACTGATGCACACAAATACACAGGGATGAATGGCAAACCCTAATTTTTCATCTTCAAACCTCTGCAAGACCTTCAAGCCAAGACAAAGGCCTTAGGAGTCTTCTATAAAGCATCTAACTACCTCTAGAGACACTGTTAAAATTTATAAATGAGGAACAATTGCAACTATGCAAAAGACAAACTAAAGATAAAGGTATCAGACCTTTTGTACTAGGTTGGCTAAAAAATATGTTTGAACTTATTTCATTCACTGTGCCATTTTATGCATCTTATAGTAGCTTTGTTATTATCCATCTCACCCACACACAGGAACTGATGGCTTCAATCAGAACATGATGACAAGAAAAAAGAGATAACAGAGGAATTTTCCATTAGGCAATTCTCCGTCATCTTGTATGTTTTTATTGGTGCCGGGGGTAATTTATGTTTAAATGTTTCCACACAGCTCTGCCCTGTGCGTATTTAAAGGAGTGGGACAGTTTGTCTGAACTGAACAGGGTGTAAAAGCCAGGAAGGCTAAGCTAAGCTAACCCTCAGGTTCCTGCTGGCTCAGGACTTTCTACTGTTGGATGGGATTACTGGAGACCAGAGTGACCATCCATTTATTCATTCATTCAGTGTGTACGATCCAGAATGGTCAGACTGTGTGCATGTGTGTGTTCATGCTCAGGTCAAACAGTACAGTCGGGGTAACCCAAAGGTCACTGTTAGTGTTCTGCAATCAGGCATGGAGGTTGTGGTTGTCAATTTCTCAATGAAAGAGATACAAGCTCATTGCATTACAACAAATATACAGTAAATATGAACTCCAGCATCACATTTCTGATATTGTCTGGTTGTTTCAGCCTGTGCTTAGGTAATACAAAAATCCCAGAGAGGAATCTAAATGCAACCAAAGGAATAACTGGATCCAACAGTCTATTTGAGCTGAGAATGTGTAAACTGAAACTGAGTAAAGTGGGCTAAAGTTCAACCATTTGACTTGCTGCAGACCCAGTTGTGATTCATCATTGTTAGATCTATTCTGTCTTCACACTACAAAAGTGACACACTCAAGGGAAAGATATCTGCTGAATTTCTGCTGCAGCTGACAAATGTACCACTACGACCCAGACTATCATTTAAAAGCTTCTCTATTCTGCTGCAATTGCTACTGCTTGGTAAAATGGTGACAGTAGCAGTAACTTTTGTTCATCTAATGTTCAGGAATTGTTCCTTTAACTTTGCACCTCTTACTGTTGGCTGCTGCTTGTGAAATATTTTACAGTTTAGCTGACTGGATAACAGCTTGATAATTGCTCAAGGCCAAACTCTACTGTACAGTCATGACACAATAGTTGTAGGTTTTGTTCCTAATAATAGTTACCATACCTTCATCAATGTCAGTACATGACATAGTCAGTTGTAAAACTGGGTGTGTGAGAGCTTATAGTGCTAAGCTAGCAATATAAAGTAAAGCCTCAAGTCTGACTTGGAAATCATAAAAGTTGTTTTGGGAAGAAAACTGCTGACATCTGAAAGCTGGAATGGCTTTGTTCAGAGAACAATACAAACACAGACTTCTGCAGTCACATTCCCTACAAAGCAGTTACACAGTGAAGAGGAGCTTCATTAATATGACTATAACAACATTATTAGACAGATAACATGAAAGATCATCTCTAGTATAATCAAAACGCATTTTAATAATCTTACACCAACAACTCTGACTACTTTGTAGTCATAGCAGACAGTGATTGTGCAGCTAAAAAAGCACAAGAAGTACATTTAAAATCTGATCATGAAATTCAGGGAATGAACGGTAACTTGAGGCAAAATCCAGTCTTTCATTGTTACAAGACAGACCTGAATGCAACCTTGACAACCCCTCTTTCCTTATGTAATATTCTAATTTCTTTGATAGAACAGCATGCAGGCTCTCTCGCTCACAAACCTACTGAGATAAAGCTCTCCCTGAAAGCCTGTATCATCTGGTAATTTCCATGTCATCATCCTTGAACTCCTGGCCACTTTGCAAGTTATTCCCCTGCACACGCACACACACATACAGCACCTTCCCACGCAGGCCTGCCCACATACAGCTCAGTTATCTGAAGTGTGAGCTCCCTGCCACGACTCACGTGTCATCTCCACTTTGCTACTTTATGCTTACATAGCAATCAGTCACAACTCCAGCAGTCAGTCAGTCTCTGATGAGGAAAGAGGCTCTGCTGATGGACTCATCAGAGCTCTGAGCCAAAAGAGTGGGAGCCTATTTGTGTCCTGGTAGTCGTGGCCTGGTAGTAGAGGCTATAAATGCAAGACGCATAACTCCAAATAAGACTACATTCATCTTGTTGTGTTGGGATTAACCAAGTAATACTGCCCCCACAGTTAGGAAACGTAGACAATAAAATTCAAATTTGGCATCATTAAGTTTCACAGACGCCCTTTCTTTTTATGTTACACTGTAAAGATCAAACCAACAGCCTTCTTGAACTGCAAGCCCTACTAGAATTATTCCTCAAGCTTCAGAACAAACACAGGTCTTGGAAATAAAATTACTCCAATAATAAACAGTTCTGCAGGAAAATTATGTAAGAAATATTTTACTTGGAAAAGTAGGATGTTTAGTAGGAGAAACAAAGACTGAGCAGCAGACACGCTCTTGTCTTATAAAATCAGACCAAAAGAAAAATGCTGGGAATCTGAGATCCTGAATGAGTCAAGTCATGATTTCAACAACATCACAAATACAACATCAGGTTCTGCCAACTTTTCTATAGACAGTTGCAAAAAGTTGCAGATTTTAATTTAGAAGTCAATCAGTCAAAACAAAACATCACTTATGTGAATCAAAACAAAAAATCTAAATATGAAGAATGTCACACTGGCAAGACTTTACATACACATGCACAGGTGAGAGGGAACACAGTCCCTGCAGGAAGCAATGAGTCTAAACTCAGCTGGTGTCAGTGCACATAAGAAAAAGAGGTTGGATAGCTGAAAATATTTCAAACAAATGAATGGCACAATGAGAGCACACTCAGAAGTGGGGTATTAGACATTAGCAGCTGCCTGTGAGTGGAAGTCTGGGTGGATGAGAAGGGAAGTGGATAAACTTCATTTCTAAAGTCCTGTGATGATCACTTTTTTTAACAGCCATCAATTTTCAAAACTTATGCTGTTCAAGCATGACATGCATAAAGACAAAGGAAACTCGGTGATGAAGTGATTTTGGTGCTACTGTCCTGCAAAAACACAAAGAGGTTGTGATAATGTCAGACAGCCAGTAAACAATGTAAGCAGCCTGGACAGATAATGTATGAGGGGGAGAATTAAAACTTTTCAGCGCAGCTGGAAAACACACATGGTGGGTAATCAAGCATGTGAGTGGCTGCTGGGTTTGCTGCATGCACTGTGATGAGGCTCAAGAGCTCCTGGACAAAATTTGAGTTGGACGTGAAGCTGAGGTCAAGGATCAAGGGGCAGAGGAGTTACCTTTCAGGGACGCTTTAGCCGACAGCTGCAGCTGAAGAACCTCCTGACGAAGAGAGCCTGGAGATGACGTATGGATGGAGGGATGAATAGATGGATGAAATAAAGGGTGTACAAGTTGGAGGAAGAAAGGTGGACGGACACGTGAATCAATGGATAGATAGGTAAAGTGCAGGAGTGACCATAATGTGGAAGAAAACATAAGAAGTGAGCTCCATTTTTCTATTGATAAAAGTCTACATAGCAAAGTTCTGATGCACAATCAACAATAATGCAATTCTAGGAAGCTTTTAAGTAAAGTCGGCGAGCGCAAAATTAACACTGACTTGCAAATATAATAGAAATATCAGACTTTGTACTGCCATTGGTCCATGACTTATTTCCCTACCCCTCCCTCTGTTTTTAATCTTGAGCAAAAATATACACTTCACAGAAAAGTCTATCTGTGTTAATGTGTGTATGTAGCACGTGTGTGCGTCCCGGGCAACGTCACTCCATAAAACGTGAGGGGGCTGTAACGCACATATGGTAATGCCCTTACAGGCACATGCATGGTCCACACCACTACTGTACATTGCTAGAAAACCATGTGTAGCTGCGTCTCCCGAGCAGCAACTTTGCTGCGTATGAACGATCTGACTATTGGAAATGTACTGGACAACCTTGTTGCACTTGTTGCATGGGGTTTACTCTCAAATAGTTAGCACCTACCTCTTTTATGTGGCGTGACACTGCTGCTAAAAATAACACACGGTTAACACTAACCTACACGTGTAACTTCAGCAAACCAGGGTCCTGGATGTTGGAAGAAATCTTGAGTGAATCATAAAAACATGCATCGAGCTTTCTTGGATACATTCTTCCATTAAGCTCGTAGTGGCTTTAACCAAACTGTCACACTGCTAACTAAGCTGCAGCACTAATAATAAACTACATGGATGTAACGCTGCATGAAAGACTGCAATACAAGGCAAAGCTAAAGTTAGAGACGCAACAAGCTGTCTGTGTCGTTCACCCCATATGCCAGAGAGAGTCTGCCACTGCTGCCGTATGGCTTTAAGGTATGACAATAAGGATAGACTATAATTTTCATCAGAGTTGTCATATTCAATCATCCTGCTGGTTTCTTACCAGCAGCTGGGTGGCGACTTAGCATGGCCGCTACCGCTACTTACCCGGCTTACCGGAGCCACGTTTCCCCTTTTTACTCCGTGGCATTTCGAGCACCGCTTTGATCCGACAGTTCACAACAAAGCTAGCTGACGTTAGCTAGCTGAAGTTAGCCCGCTCTTAGTCCAACTGTCAAGTCCGCTTCCTCAGAGATTTCACACTTGGTTTAAAGGCGGCAACAGCAGCAGCAGACGGCTGAGTGGTCTCCGTAGTTTATCTCGACAGCTGGGTGTAAAAGCTCCAGGAATTCCCCCTTCTTTCACACTTGAGTTTATACTTTGGCTAATGATGCCTAGCGTCCTTTCCTAACACCAACCGCCACCACGTTCCGCAACTCTCCGCCTTCTTCAGTCCTGGAAATAAAGAGTTGTCCGGAGGCGAAAAAGTCAGTTTCCTCAACGGCTTTCACAAAGTATTATCTATGATTGTCCCCGGGTAATCTATATCTAATACCAGGTTGAGATAATAAATATTTTCCAAAGTGTTTGGGACGGAGTTTCGAGCACGCTGCTGTCGCGAAGTCCACCATCTTCCCCTCAGTAGCTACTGATCAGACCGGCAGGCGGGGTTGCCAGGTTCGTTCTGGTAGCATCCCCCGTTTCCGGTGGTAAGCCTAAACTCAACTCATGAACCTGGCTGTGAGTGAGAGTCGTGTCATTATGCAGGGTTGTCAGATTTGTGTGAGTCGAATAAAATGTCAACATATAGAAAATACAGTAACAATTGTAGGCGTTTTCGTACTTTTTCGAAATATATCAGAATGCTACCATTCAAATCGGGATTGCCAGCCATTAAGAATGATTTAGTGCAAAATCAAAATTATGAGACAAAACAAAAGCCAGAGTTAAGACTTAAAAAAAACAAAAAAACAAGAGATTGCCAGACTGAGTGACAACAGTAATGTTAAGAAGATTTTTTTAATGAATAGTCAACATTTATACATTATTTTAAAAAAAGATGGTCAACTGCCTTTATTAAAGAGAATATTTTCTAATCTAGATTTAGTATGATATTATTTTAATAAAATAAGACATACAAAGCTCAACAAAAAGTCCTAGTTTAATGCAGAAATTACATTTCATCAGTAGTCAGACAGAGCACACATAATGACAATTAACTTTTAAAGTTAGACTATCAATGTACCATATGTAGTGTAAACTTAAGGTTCAACATGTTATACTAGTCTTAGAAACTGGTCAGGTTTGTCTGATGAGGAGATCAGTCCCAAAAAATCCCTCCAAAACAAGGTCCTAATGAGAAAATCTGCTCTGCTAACACAAAACTTCCACTTCCACAAACTGGACTCACATGTTTGCGTTAATCAGGTCATATCAGGTAGGAATTTTGTGTTGAAAGGGTTGTCAGCTGGCCCTGTTTGACCTCCTTAATCAAGTTCTCTACAACTAACAATAAGATTAACTGAAATTTGGCTCCGTGGTATTTAAAAGACCTTAAAAAACAAAAATGCAGACACGTACTGATTTAACATCATAGCAACCATTTGGATTTTTGTTTTGTTTTGGTCCAGCAGTGACAGATGAAAATGATATGTTTCATTAGAAAACCCTATACTCTAAAAACCTAAAAAGTTAATTAAATACCAGTGTTTAATGGATCCACACAGCCCCAGTTTTTCATTCTTGCTGAAAGTGCAGTATGTTGATTCAGTTTAACCTGTGATTCTCTTACAAAACAGAAAAACTTAACTTGGTGTAGGAACCATGTTAACAGAGCATCTAGGCTCCATACTGTTGGCATACATTCATTCTCAGACTCAGTAATACTGCTCATTATTTATTCCATCTATAAATTGCTCACCATTTTCTACACATCCATCCACAGGTGAAACCATGTTGCTATACACTGCATTTCATAAACACACAGTAGAACACTGACTGACTGTATGTAGTGTGACAGTCTTCTGTTTAAAATGTCCTGCACAAAGTAAATGCACCTACACTTACCTTGTGTCTCAGTGTCTGGGTGATACAAACTCTCCATGAAAGTGACTGTGACTGATCTGTGATCAGGTTATATTGGATTACAGTTTATAATTTGGAATTTTTCTCTCTCAGAGGACTTTTTAGTCTTACATTGGTGTTGCATGTGTGGAGGCAACAGAAGGGGGCAGCATTGATAAACAAGGGGCAGAGTGGGGGAATGTTCCAGTGTTAGTGTAGTGTGCATGTGTGTTTGTGTGTGTGTGTGTCCCTCCTATCCAGAGTAGTAGTTGGTGGGGACGAAGGGCATCTTGCTGACGGTGGCCGCCACTGCTTTCTTCCTGACTTCGACCTGGATGGCTGTTCCGTTCTTGGAGAATGCGGCATCCACGTAACCCATGGCAACGTTCTTTTTCAGGCAGGGAGACGGGCAGCCGCTGGTCACCTCACCTAAATAAAACAGAAATCAATAAATCTTTCCTGTCTGGCTACATTTTCAGAGAAATGCAGAATAAAATCTTTTTATGGAAGATTGTGTTGGTACTATTCGGCACAGACTGACCTGTTTATCTACTTTTTTTTAGTTTGCTTGGAAATTCAATTAATTAATTCATTCAGTCAGTTATTAACTGCTTTTATTCCTTCTTTCCACTAAATGCCAGGACTGGTAATATGGCTTGAAACCAAGAGGATTTCTTTCAATATATCACAATATGGTTTATACATGAAAAATAACATGACAACATGTAAGAAAAAAAATGATACTCATCACACTGACATGGTAATGTCATGTTTGATGTCAAACAACACTGACCACTTCCAAGCTGTAGCGACCTCTAATAGTAGGATAATAAAACACAGTGTGGCACACAGAATGTACAAACTCTGCTCATAGTGGCTTCATATCTAAAATCTTTTTTTACAGTGGTGGCGCTTCACATTTGG
Source organism: Lates calcarifer (assembly GCF_001640805.2). Lineage (NCBI taxonomy): Eukaryota > Metazoa > Chordata > Actinopteri > Centropomidae > Lates > Lates calcarifer. Next base: position 8,464,809 of record NC_066838.1, on the reverse strand, counting down.
GTTTGGTTGTGCAGTTGTTTCAGTGTAAGTTATGACTATATAGAAAAATGGTGAACATATTGCATATAGTGTTGCTTGCAACACTGTCAAGTAAAATACAGATGAAGCACGGCTCTCTCCAATCCACCACTCCTCACCTATGACCTTTCCTTCAGGGCTGAGAATGGGTGTGTGTTGTCTGACGGGGGGGCCGGTGGACACCAGACCGATTCTCTTCCTGGCTGTCTTGGCTTTGATCTGGGGTATGATGATGTCAGCACCAGGGAAATCCTTCGTCTGACGCCGACGCTTTCCTGCATGTGAAAAAACTATGGAGTTAATTCACTTAACAGGACTAAAGTACAGTAAGTAAGTAGTGTTATTTACCAAGAAGGAGAGTGATTTAAATCTTAATGTACAGGGAATATGAACAACATTTACATCCTAAAATACATAATGAAGTTACTGAATCATTGAAAGAAAAAACAGTTCAAACCATTTCAGCCACCCTCAGTCTCTTTGGACCACATGTCTCTAATTGACCTCTACATGTATACATGTGAGTCTGAGTCAAGGGTAACTGTATACTTCACAAATAAGTCCAAAGAGATTTATGTGTTTTAAAATCACATATTTCACCACAACCTTATACAAAAACCAAACTGGTTGGAGAAAAGTAAATGATAAAAATACACATATACATAAGTGACACAAAAACCAGACCTATGGTCCAGACTAGGGTGGCCTCCACAGGTGTGGTGGTCTCATCTATGTCGTTGCCATAGAGACAAAGCCCAGCTTCAAGCCTCAGGCTGTCCCTGGAGCCCAGACCAGCCAGCTTCACCTCACTGTTAGCGAGCAGCTTCTCTGTCAGCTCCACCACTCTGGACCGAGGGACAGAAATCTGAGACACAGAGACACCAGGTAGCTTTAATGCAAACTATGAAGTGGAAACAGCACATTTTAACTCATCAGCACTGAAAGAAAAACACATGAGGATATGTTAGTATTTAACATATGATGGAAACAAATAATGATGGTCTATTTTTAAATGAAATCACTGCACTGTTTTATTTATTTATTTATTTTAATTTAAAAATTAAATTTCAAGCATTCATGAGATAAAAACATATAGTGAGTCAAGCGATTGTGTTATGAGTGTGTGTGTATGAAAAAAAAGTAAGATAAAAAAGAAGCAAACTCCCACTATCCCTATGTTAGACAGAGGGACCAGCCCACATCCATCATGTTGTATACAGAGGTCCAGCAGAGTGGGCAGATAGAGTGTGAAGAAGAAGAAATTAATGTAGTAAACTATTAACATGGAACCAAGCAGCAGCTTTGTCGCAAACAGAATACTAGGAGAGTGTTTAACAGTGTTATCAAGGGATATATCACTATGTTAACGGGTTAACAACATAAGGGACTAAGGTTAATGTGGCTAAATACTAGAGAGAAAAACTAAATTTGACCAGAGCTGAACACAGCTTTGTGACTTCAGGTCTGTGTGTAATACTGTGCACCAAATTTTGGCCATGTAAATCACAGGTTAATAACCAGACACAAATGAACACAATCATTATGTTTTCATTGGAGATCCAACAATGAGTCAAATAAGTGATCATCAACCATTTTAATGAATTAATCGTCATTTCAGCAAAAAAAAAGCCTTAAAAATACCTTCTCAAATGTGAGGATCATATGCTTTTCTTTGTCATACATGATGGTAAATTCAGTATTGTTATTTTTTTTAGACTGTCTAAGGGCAAAATATATTTTTCACTATTGTCTGACATTTTATAGACAAAAAGATGATCAAGTATAAAATAATCAGTAGACTAATTGATAATGAAAATAAACATTAGCTGACTGGTCTTTCTAGACATAAAGTGATTACACATTAGACTTTTTTATTAGCTACACAAGCACCATGGCTAATAAAGCTCTGGCTTTGAGGATGGCAATGTCTGCCAGTTGGTTGGCTAGTCCACCATTTTGGTCCAGACTGAAATATTTCAACAACTATTGGATGGACTGCTGTAGTAATCATAACTTTTTATCTAGTGCAATCATCAGGTCAAACATTTTATTTGTCCAATACTTTGATAAATGCAAAATTAATGACATTCCCAACAATCACAGCTATAATTTGTATTTGGTGCTACTTAGCAAATGTTAGTATGCTAAAATGCGATACTAAGATAGTAAACGTTGTAAAAAATTACACCTGCTAAAAATCAGCATGTTTGCATTGTCATTGTTAACATTTACCTACAGTACAAACTTGCAGAGCTGCTAGCCCATAGAGCCTATATTGTAAGTAATCAATAATAAAAGACTAAGTGTCCTGATATACAAAATCATTGGGAACACATACAAGGCTGGTTACTTCCTGGTTAATGCACTGTATCTAGCATGCAGATTTAGAACCATGGTTAAATTGTTGACTGGAGGTGACCTCTGCCACACATTAGGGACAAATATTTTCTGTGTCCCTGGTCAATAAATGTCCATTTTAAACACAATAAATGAGATTTTGGAATGGCCTGAGCAAAACTGTGCACATAATGTGTGCATGTTATAATCTGTGAAATTATCTTAAAATGAATTTTTATCTTTGCTTTAGTCCAATGTCAAACAACAAAAAGAAGAAAGAGCCTTACCTCCACTCCATCCTCTCCAGTGTATCCACATCGAGTGACCCTGCAGTCAGGGACACCAAACACAGTGGCCAGGGTGGAGGTCATGAAGGTTAGCTTACTGAGGTCCTCCTTAAGCCCCTGTTGGAGCACCCCAGACATGGACGGGCCTGAAAACACACAGCTAATTAATTATCTACATAATCTAAGACATGGAGGATGGAGGACATGCACACAGGAGGTCAAACAGTTAAGAAAGGAGTCAAAGAGTGAGAAAGTAAATGGAAGGCCCACAGGATATTTTACCTTGCAGAGCAATCAGCGCTTCATCAAGAAACTCCAGATCCACATCACAACCTGCAGCTTTGAACTCTGCCAGTCTGGCCTACAGGCAAAACACACACACAGAGACACACAGACACACACACACACACACATCAAACACTTTCTATCAGTCTACCTGACTCCAGACCTACTGTATCTGTCTACATTCACTTTTTGTCTGTATTTACCTTCATATGAGCTGAGTCCTTGTCGGCACAGCCAGCATTGGAGACCACGTAGAGGTAGCCCTGGTCTGTCTTTGTCACTATGAGGTCATCAATAATTCCTCCTTTCTCATTGGTGAAGAGGGACAACGTACCCTGGGAGGGGTAAAAAAAATAAATAAATAAATAAATGCAGCTCAACACACAGGGTGGATAAACAAGAATCTGTGAACAAATTTGCATGAAGAATTTGCAAGTGACAAGACCAGACTGTAGACAAAGATAGCGACAACATGGTGAAAATATTGGAGCATTTAGCAGATATAGAGACAGATATAGTGGAGACAGTGAAAGAGCTAAAAGGAGAAGTAAATACTGTTTTCTAACAAGTTCACAATATCATCTTAAAAGATGATAATACTGTATATCAGTGTTATGTTCACAGCTTGTTTCCACTGACCCCAAGTGGACAAAATAATCAGTTGACGCAGGTTCATGGTGAAACAATCCTTCATCTCACCTGGTTGTCCTTGAGTTCTGCAATATCTGCAACCACCAGAGACTCCATGAACTTCACCCTGTCTCTGCCATGGACTTTGGTCTGATAGTAAAAAACAATAGGATTAATAAATATAGAAACAGTGATAGTTTTCTGGTGGGTTGGGTCATGAATTAAAAAAGAAAAACTGTCTGATAGAGTATCTAAGTTAGCATGTGTGTATGTGCTAACCCATGTTCAGAGGTGCATGTGTCTGTCTGTGTGTGTCGGTTTACACTAGTCTCACCTGCAGCATGTGGCTGACGTCGAAGATGGAGCAGTGCTCTCTGGTGTGCATGTGTGAGGCGATGTGACTGTCTTTGTACTGGACAGGCATACTCCAGCCTGCAAACTCCACCATCTTTCCCCCATGCTGTCTGTGGAAGTCAAACAGTGGAGTCTTCTTCAAGGTTGCCTGGGGAAATTAAAACACTACACTGAGTGTACACAATAATAGAGACGCAGGGAATCCAAGTTCCAAAGTGTAAATACAGTGACTGAACTGCATGAGAATAATAAGCATGTTTAGAAAGACTTGGCTTTTTTCTAATATGATTTATTTGTTATTATCTATTTATTATATGTGTCTTTTTTGAGTAACAGTGCTTTATGTATACTCTGGAGGTGAAGGAAGTATCTCTATTTAGTGCCATAAAGCAATCCAGCATATTCCCCAAAGAGATCTGATCAAATTTTTGGAGGTCAGACTGATAAAACTGGTTATTCTATAACAGTGTGATGCAAATAATGAGGGACATAAAAACACATATTTGTAAAATATACAGCCCACTTCATATTCTGATCAGTCAGTGATTTCCTACTCATATTTTTTCTACACCCCCATGTTCTGTTCTTTATACTCTAACTTCTGACCTTTGAACCGTCCTGCAAAGGGGGCTTATCAGTGTAGCAGCAGCAGCAGTGCATTATGGGTTGGAGTGTGGAGAGTTGTAATATACACACATACACACACATGGACACACACACTTAATAAATTACTACAGATTAGGGCAATCCACATGGTTAGGACTTTAGTCTTTTTGCCCCTTTTGCCTTGTGCAACATTCAAAGATAAATCTCAGCTGATACATTACGTTTGACTGATAATTTAGGCATTAAAAGGATTTGATGTAGTATATAGATTGTATATTTTGACTGTTAGATTATTTCATTCATAAACTCCTTAGCAGGAATTTTGTTGAATGTGCAGCAAACGACTGAATGAATGAGTTTCAGCACAGGGCAAAGCCACACTTCAAAGCCTTCACATTAAGTAAGCAGAGGCTCAGGCAGTGCTGACTGTACTGTGGAGTCAGTCACTCGTGGTTTTAATAAAATCATCTTGTGCAGCTCAGTGGAGCGAGGCAGGCGGAGAGAGGGGGGACGACAGTCTGCTGGGACAGATGTACATTATGTCTACATGAGCTGACTGCTGCTGTAACACTCTGATGTTATAGCTGTAATACACAGTGACACTATCAGAGCCATTCACTCTGTGGTTTTCTGGACTGCAGCTGAAATATGAAAATAGCTCCAACACCCTGTATCCTATAAACTTAAAGGGTGAGATTGTTGAAGATTCAACTCTGACCACAGATACAATGCTTGCCCACAAAATGCGTGTTTATTTCATCATAATCCAGTCAGAAAACAGGGATTGACCTGCTTTACCCAAACTAAGGCAAAGTACTTTGGATAACTTGTAGCCCTAGACGTTAAACCACGCAGCGACACTTCGTGGTTCACTAACCTCTGCACTTGAAGCCTGTCTCTGCTGCTGCCTCCTCCCGGCACATCCAGCTCCAGCGACACGCAGCACGCCGTCTCTGGAAGCCCGCAGCCCGAGCCCCGACACCCCGAGCCCCGAAACCCCAACTCCGACCAGCACGCGAGTCCACATCATGCCACCTGAGTCCCCGCTGAAGTCTCTCTCACTCACTCACTCACTCACACACACACACACACACTTACACGCACACACACACTCGGTGCTCCACCTTCCAGGGTAACACTTCCGCTGTGTTACTAAACTCTTTGGACTCCAGTCTGTGGAATTCCTGCTTTCCTGGCCAAAAACACTTGCAGCGGCAGCGATTGAAGGAGGGCGCAAGGGCTTGTGGGAAACGTAGTTGATTAGTCTGTTCGCCCTGCAGGGGTCCATGTGGTGCAAATAAGAGGTGCCTCCTCCTCTAGATTCTAAAGTCATTTTAGGTCCATGGTGGCGATGTGCGTTAGTTTGGTATTATTAATGCAGTACAGGAGTACTGTGGCTGATAAAGCTGAACTGGGTCAAACAGTTAGGAGGGCATAATCCCAAATCCAGGGCCTAATTATAAGATCAAAAAGTCCTTAATTACTACATCAACTAATAATGCTATCATAATTCTAATGCTTAATGACATTCACTACTTCTTTGTTTTGTTTTAGGATACTGTTTTTGGATAATGGATGGATGGACACTTGTTGTTTTCCATGAGCTGGTGACGCCTGGGATGTATAGGACAATGGTTCACAACTGGCACCTTGGGTTGCCAGTCCAACTAGATCCTCACACACTGTATATTTTTATCTCTAAGTATCCCCTCATGTCCTCCAACCAGATCACTGAGTCATCTTTTGCTCTGAGAAACTAATAATACCTCCATATCCCTGCTGCTATTTTGGGTTTTGAGGGCCTGCAGGGTGGGGCGTGTGCGTGAGCATGTTTTCGAGGGGGGTAATAGGGCTGACAGACATTACCCTTCTCTCTGTGTGTCTCTGCTTCTCTCGCAGGGCAGCTAGGGTGGACTAAATAGGAACATGGACACACACAAACATAGTTAGCAGAGGGGGGGTGGCACTGGGGCGTCCTACAGTTGCTCAGTGACAGCAGGACCCTGAGGCAAAAATCTGGAGGTTCCCTTGTTTTGACACGTCAAGGATTTTAGTGGAATCACTTTCTTTTGTTGGGATTTAATCTGAGTTCGATGGGATTACTTTTTTTTTCACTGAGCGGCTCCTGGATGACGTGTGTGGATATTTAGATAACGTACTGCTGCTGCTGTGGGTGGAGACGCATGTTTTGGCAATTGAGTGCCTGAGCGTGAGACTGGGACAAGAAGAGTGACAGACAAGAACAAACAAGCAGAATCACACATAAAATCCAACCCAGTTCTTATTCATGGTGACAGGAGGTAAGTGGGAAGAGGCCTGTTAATCTGATATTTCCTTATAAGATCTGGTTTGTCTACAGTGTCTTGAGTACAGTCAGGTTAATCATCCATTCATTCATTCAGTCATTAAATAGGAGACAGTCCCGTCCTTTGACCCTTGAGTCAAATTCCAGTGGCATTGTGCCGTTATGGGTCAGACAACCAGCTCTAATAATAACTCTGATAAATCAGCCACTCATATGACTTGTTTGTTTTGTCTTCAAATAGAAGCCAAGCTGATCTGTTTTCCATCTCACAGTACATCCTTACATGCCGACCTTCTACTTAGGTAACCCACCATATTAATTACCAATGTGATATTTGAGATTTGGATTACAGGAAACTAGGATCCAATAGACCTAATGGCAACTACCAACCTGTGGATAGAATTTACTGATAGGTAGATAGGTGCAGGCAAAACACATCTGTAATATTTTCCACCGTATCACCCATGATGCAAGCAGGAAGTACTTAGACATGAAATGCTTTTTACAGGTCTGACTGTGTACTATTAACACATCATAAACAGTGGCCAGATGTTAATAAATTAAATCACCATTCAGCCATTCCTTTTGCTTTGCGTCTTGGTCTTAGAATGGCTACAAATGCAAGTGAAACCTTTTTTTTTTTTTTTTAAATTTATGATGAAATTCAGAGTTTACAAACAAGTTAGCTTTCATGGCCTTTTTTTTAAGCTAATACTGTGGAGAGCTGCAGTTTTAGTTTCTTGACCCATCTCCTCATCCTGAATTTTCCCTCAAGAGGAGGTGAGATGTCGAGGCCTCCTTCCTCCCAGACCACCCCTCAGTTCTACAGGGTCAGCGAAAGAGATCTCACTGAGATTGAGCTACATTCTGTGGACTCCATCAATGATCTCCACCGAACACACCCCGAACACAGCCACAAAGGTATCCACACACATACTCTGAATACATGAATGAATTAATCTGTTGGGTGATTTAAACACACAATACATGCCAACAAATATAAACATAACTTGGTATGGCAAGGTAGCATGGCCTACATGGTCTGAGCTCACGTTATTATGTAAATCATGTTAGAAATTACTGAGAAACGCTCTTTTCAAGGCTACTTTGAATAGGTCAAAGTCTTAAAATGATATTGATAATATCAAATTACTTTAACTACTTCTTATTGGATAGCAGTAAGTACATTTAATCAATGAAAGGCAATTACGTAAGGCACAGTTTTTAAAATAAATTTTAAGTAAGAGATAACATAAACTAAAGTTGGCCCTCTTCATTATTGTAATTCTATCTAGTTTTTTAAACCTGTTTGTCAGAAGTTGTGATACCAATACCTTCATGACAAGGGGTGGCAGCATAATCAAAGTGATCCCTGAACCAGAAGTCCTGCTGGAATATGTCGAGCTGATTTATTTAACAGTGTGGCTTTAATGGCTGAAAATACAATCCTTAGATTGGCCTTTAAAATAACTTTTAAAACAACTGATTCACCTGATAGATACTGATCTAATTCACATCCTTAATATGTAAGACAAAATAAGCAAAAAGAGTTTCACCCACTATAACTTCTATAATCTTCATAACCCTATAAACTCTTGGGTCTGTTTAAATGTTCTTTTAGATCTAAACAGAATAGTTTTAATCTTTCCAAGATGGAGGGATAACCTGTCAAATACACACACACACACACACACACACACACACACACAGAATGAACCCAGGTACAATGCATCCTCTAAATACAGTCACAAAGATACACACACACCTTGAGCACAGACACAAAGGCACAGAAATGCTTAATACACAGCCACAAAGACACACATACCTCAAACACAATAAGACACACACACACACACACACACACACACACTGACATCGACTGACTCCACTGGGTATGATTTCAGGGATGAGGCCTCCTCGTCCTGCTTACACACCCTCCCCGAATGGAAACCCTTACATATGTGATATGACGGCTGTCAGTCAAAGACGCCATCCGGTCAGCGGCAAGTGGCAGAGCCGTCTGCAGGATATGTTGACACCCAGTTCACCACACGCCTACGCCATGGGCTGTGCTATCATCACTTTGCTCCTGCTAACAGTGTTACTCATCTTCTACTTTTTGGGTGAGATTTCATGTTCATTCATTTTCATTTGTCCTTTTCCTACTTTATCCCAAGATGGACAGACTGACAGTACGCTTTTTGTGTCTGTTCCTCTTCCAGTCCAGCAGGGTGGCGCAATCCGGATGCTGACTGAGGCAGTGAGGGAGAAAGAGACTGCAGCCACAGAGCTGTCACTACTGATCCAAGAACTGCAGGCACTGAGACACAACTTAACAGCAATGAGAGGAGGGACATGAGGAAGATGAGCACAGAAAACTAAATATGCACATGTACAGAATACTTAAACACATATACTATACACTTTTAATATGGACATGAGATACTTTAAACTGTGGTTTACAGTGGATTTTTCCTTGAAGAGGAAACACCTATCAGAATCTGTTTTCAAGATTAAATGTATCTACTAGAACCATTTAATCAAGAGATGGGAATTTTCTGAAAACCTCCCATCTCAAACTCATGTCAATAAAGCAGTATGACTGAAGTGGTTTCTTATAATATTACATGGCATGCACATATAATGTTTTCAGCAAACTAATTGTTCAAAATAACAAGTGGCTTTAAATTGTTCCCACTGTCTTACACAAAGTGTGCTCAAATCACACACTATTTTTAAAAATGTACCAGATATTCCGTTTTGTGCTGTCAATTACTTTGTGTGAGTACAAGTGTCTGTGTCACATATTTAACTATGCACAACTCGTGGAACAATAAGCAGATAAAATGTGGTGGACTGTCAGAAAGTAAAACTGACTTTGATCTTAATCAAAAATCATTAAAGTTGAGTTAATGCAAACAACATTACTTTCCATACAAGTATTTATTAGCCTGTTTGTGCTCATGTTCTTAAAATCATAATAAATATTAGCACTGGGTACTAAATTATTTAAAATGTAACTGTTCATGAACTATTGTGCGATCATGTTATTATTTCCTCAAATCTAGTTCATCATTGTCAGTGTTTACTGATTTTCACCAAAGAACACTCCAGTCCTTTAAAAAGAGTGGTTAGGTTTATAAAGGTTTTCACTCAGACTTTATGTCCCCAGGTCCAGTCATTACATGTGGTAAAATGACACCGCTCTGTGCAGTTCAAACCACATCTTCTTGTGAGGAGGTGCTGAGATGCTGATGGAGTGCCAGAGTCAAAGTGATTAAAAGAAAATTTAAATAAAATCAACAAATAGATGTGTTGATCTTCTTGTCTATTTTTGTATTATAGATATTTATGTGAACTTCGCCTGTTTTTAACATATGCAAAAGTAAACAAACATACTTATTTATTGAAATATATGTATCTTTTTAATTAAGCTGTCACTCCATTAAGAGTAATGATGTGAACACCTCACATCTACTGAAATTTCCATGGACATCGACTGACAACATCCTGACAGAAAAGTTTGGGTTACTTGCTCTTCCGTCTGTTTTTGTCCATGGTCTTCTCTTGACACTCCCGCCCAGTCCATCCTGGGTAGCACTGACACATGAAGTAGCTGTGAAAATGTTTGACCCTGGAGGAGTCATGAGCTAGACCTGAAGAAACCATGTGACCAGAGCTGAGTTGTTGCCTAGAGCAGCGCCCGTTGCCGTGGCAGAGTTGCAGGCTGCAGCGATGGGTGTCGGACCTCAGCGATCGTACGAGGGGACCCAGAACGGTTTGGATGTAGTCTCTGAGAAGGATGCACTGATGCTGGGGGTGGGGTGGGAGAAGGGGAGAAGGTTACACACAGACACACATAAATAAGCTTTTCCCACATACATCACTGCACATACCTTGGACTTGGCAAATTTCAGCTCTCCCCACAGCACCACTCCAGCGGCTCCCAATGATGCACTCTCCCCTAGTGTATGCATCAGGTCTGTCTGCAAGCATGCACACACACACACACACACACACACACACAGTTATCCCACATACTGCCTGAAGTGTGTGAAACTGCAGAGAGAAAAATGTGAATTTCATGGCATGCATTTTTACGTGTTTGTGAGCGGTAACAAACCCTACCTTATTGAGAAAGGTGAGAGAGCGTGTGAATGCCAGCCTGGCATAGGAAAGAACTGGTGTGATGTGGTCAGTATTATGGCGCCAAAGAGACGCCACCCTCAAAGCCTCCAGCACTCTGTGTCTGAGTGAGGACAGAAGACAGAAATGTGCATCAATAATTCCTTTAAAGTCCACTGTAGATTAATATTTATCTCAACTGTAGATGAATAACAGGTAAACCACTGCATTTTAATCTTAATTTTCCAAGAGGTTGTTTGTATGAGTGAAGCAGGTTGATGTGGGTGAGCTTCTTAATTCTCAGTACCTGACCATCAGAGCTGCGTCCATCGACCCTGCCAGCCTCTGTGGCAGGTAGATGCTAGGATAGAGAGCAGTGGACTGTTGCCAGAGCCAGGACAGTCGGTCATTTTGTTGTCTCGTCCCTCTGTGACAGCGTCCTGTATAGCTCTCATCTGATCACACATGAAACAAGAAAAAACACAGGCCTGAGAGTTGAACTTTGTGTTCTGGGATTTGTATTTCAACCTTAATTTTTTTAAATGACAAAAATGGTATAATCATTACGTATTGATACAGTGGAGGACACAACCCACCAAACAAACTGCTCAAGATACAGTTAGTGTTTGTCCTACCTGTCTTTCTCTTCTGCTGATTAAAGCAGGCAGGAAAACCATAAAATCCCCAGAGGCCCTTGGGACGATCTGTGACCACAGACCGCAGCGTCTCCTCCATGAACTTCCGAGCACTTTCCTCAAACTTCTGCCTCGCCATTAATTTGACAGCCCTGTCTGACAAATCCGGCCTCTCCTGTCTCACCAGCTCCTTGGACAGCTTCCGGTATACCATCTTGGATCCAAAGTTTCTCTCCCACAGTGGCCGCCATTCCTCCCAGTCGATAACGGCTAAACCTGTAAAGTTTGGCTGCAGCAAGCCGGACATCTGCGTCACTGTTAGGGCTAGGTGAGCTGCAAGGTCGCCAAGCTGCGGTATTCCTCCGTTCACCTTTCTGCCATCTCGGGAGAGGTATGGATATTTCCCCAAGCGATCACGGTAGAAGATGGTCATTTTCTGGAGAGTTTAAACATTACACAGTACACAGAGAACTGTCATAAAAATCTACAGAACTTTTAGCCTCTTTCGGCTCATGTTTTGGTTGTGTGGCACCTTTAAAGGTGCTAAGTCTAAGTTTTTGCAATTGCTACATAGCCAATATTTGTTTACTTATCAGTCTAGATGAAACATTGTGAGTTCGGTATTAAACTTCATTCCTTTCCTCACCAAAGCTATGCCCATGTTAACTTTTGTTTTGCTTCTATTTCTTTTCTTCTACTGAAGTTAGCATGCTAACTGGCTAGCCCTGGCCTGACCCATCTCATAATACCTTTGTGATTGAGAGAAATGAGTAGATGAAGAGCTGTCCGGGATGCATAGTGTAACCTCCTGTCTGATGTGACAATGGCTGAAGCTCTTGGTAAGTAAACAGCTGTTAATGCTAATGTTGGCTATGCAATGCTAGCAAAAACTTAGATATAGCAACTTTAAGGTCTCAGCCAACCTCTGCTTGTAAATCACATTTGTGACTTCAGCAAGGAGCTGTTAAACCTGTGCACCACCTGCCCTGCACAGCACACAGGTAAAGTTATTAACTCGCTGAAGAGAGGGGAGCCTCTGGTAGCTAAAGACATATATTTTTCTCAGCAGTTGGTAGAGACAAAACCAAAACTAAGGAAAGCTACAGAATATTGAATATACTTACATTTATCAGGTGGATAAGATTAAAAATATTTTTTTATATTGCTCCATTTCTCTTGGATGTTTGCTAACACATAAGCCAAAATTTATATTAAATTTAAGAGCATTAGCACACATTCTGACAGTGTTAAACCATAAAAATCTGATATGCAGCAGGGTCACAGAGAGCATGGGGGGCTACCTGTCTCTTTAATTGAAAGATAACATACATTTTAAGCGCATTCCAATGGTTTAAACTATCTCAACTTTTTCTGGATTACTGTACACTTAAAATAGATACATACACAAAATATAAATCAGTGACTGAATCCACCAACCAAAGCTTTGAAACAACAATGCAAAATCACTTTTGCAGAAATATGTTATCAAATACAGAACCCCATAGGTTTAAAACACCTGTGTCAACATACATATATCCAGTGTTACATCGGTCAATTTGTATGCAGTAATTGAAGAAAATTTATCTTAAAATCCTGAGTAGGATAAAAATAAGTTGAATATATATTTTCATTTTGTTCTGGGATCATGGTCTACCCACTGCAATCATTCACCTGTCCCTGGAATCTCTGCTGTCGATTCTCCACGATATCAAAGTCTCCCAGGTTCAGGTGGATGTTATAGCGTTTCTGACAGCGTGACGTAGGCATGTTCCACACCACAATGAAGGGCCGGTCCTCCAGGATCGGGCCTGCTGCAGCCACAGCAGGTGGGAGGGTCTGGAGGAGAGGATTTCTGCGGGTGGAGTTCGGTGACAGGGAGGTAAAGGAGAGGATAGAAAGGGAGAAGAGAAGAAGGAAGACAAAGAGGAGGCGCAGGAGGAGGCGACACAGCACCATGGCTGCACGCCCTCTGATGTGTCCTTCCTGACAGGAGAGAGAAATGGGCTGGTAAGATTTATTGATGAGGAACTTATCTGCACTGGAATAAACCTACTGATATACAGATTGTTGCAGTTGTTAATTAAATACACACACTTAGTTTCGAACTTAAAATTACCATTTATTGGCTGTTATAACATCTTGTTAGCTTATAGAGTTCCTGACAGGTAATAAAATTTTAAATTGACCACAAGCCATGGGAATATTTAATCAAATTCTCTTTATTTCCACAATCTTTCACCATGGAAACATCAGATGTTATAAGAGGCACAAGTTTCATAAAAATAACACATCTTTAAAATTTTAGTAAGGCTGCTATTCAACAAGGCACATTCAACCCTCCAGTTTAACATTAAAATGTCACATAATTTAATAGCAGCAGATATAGACTGGACTTTTTAACATTTCTGAGGAGCAGACCAGCTTTAAAGTTGTTTGGTGAAGCCAAAATGTTTTTTTTTTTAAAATCTCTCTTTGCAGAGGGAAAAATATTCTTAATTTCAAACCAGTACCACCCTTGTCATAATCTCATATCTTGTTTTAAGATATAAAACTCAAACTCAAAATGATTAAAGTTTCATCTATTCATTCTCCCTCACTGAGAAAGCCAGAGCCAAAATCTTTCATTTCTAAGATGTGTCTGACTTCACTGGAAATTCCACCGTCATATGTGCACTGAAGTTTCAAGTCTCCTCATTGCATTTGAGTAAGTTGCACATCGGACCTGGACTGGCTTTTAATCTACAGGTAGTTTTGATGTCACAAAATCCTGTTTGTTCGTCCTAATCTTAAACTCAGATTCAAGGTGACCAGAGAAACTTTCCTCCTTCAGCAGGCGAAAGCATCGTTCTACTATCAGACTCTGTACATCATTCTGCACAGTGAAGATCAAACAACTGTGACAATAACACACAATTTGCTAGGAAAGGTTCCCCTTGTTTAATAACCTGGTTCTTATTTTAATAGTGTTGGCCATCATTTCTACAGCAAAGCACAAGTTCAATATAGTGCACAGTTAAATGTAGTTATTCAATCTACTCTGAATGTACCTAAACTGCTTTTTTGATATCATCCAAACAGTAGAGGGTCTGTGATGACAGCTTGTTTTCATTTTTTAAAATATCTGAGGACAATGATGGCCCAGACTATTAAAATAAGAGGAAGGTTGTAAGATTACAGCATCATAGTTTTTATGTAAATCAAGTCAAATGTCTTGCAGTTTTGTTTACAGTACATGGCATCCCTGGTTGTGCACTGGTAAGTAGCAGAACAAAGGATATTTCTGCTGGGTCCATTTTGAATATATGTGTTTGTGTTTGTGATATTTTCTGGCTCCACTTTTCCTTCAGCTGGGAAATTCATGGGCTCGCTTACTGTGTTTTAACCCAAAATACTGTGTGTGAGTGTGAAGAGGAAGTGGAAGAATGTGTAGTTCTTTGGTTTATTGTGATATTTCAGTCTCTCTTTGGCTTTCCACTCCGTATTTCCACCTTTACTTGTTTTCTGTGTAGCTGTGTGTGCTTGATGATGTGTGCACATATGAACACACTGTGCATGGGGGCATTAATGCAGGTGAGTGCAATGCCAAGTGAATCTGATTGTATGTTTGTCAAATGTCTTTATGCATCCAGTAGATGGGAACTCCTTTGGCGTCTCTGTAGGGAGTTTCAGTCAGAGTCTGAACTACAGGCTGCCCTGCAGACTGAGGAGGAGGAGCTGGAGGTGGAGAAGGGATGAAGGGAGGAGGCGGTGGGGGAGGAAGAGGGATGGAAGAGGGAGGAAGAGGCGGACAAGGGGGAGGAGGAGGAGGAAGGATGGAAATAGAAGGAGGAGGAGGTGAAGGTGGAGGAGGGGGTAAACTCAAAGGTGGAGGTGATCCCTACAACACAAGCATCTTCTGAGTCTCTGTTCCCTTGTGGTATTTGAGCATCAAGCTTAGTCCATGTTTGTTTCTGCGTGCTCATCCCATCACTCGGCATCCTGGAGAACCTCAGAAGCATCTCCATGGGAACGAATGACGTCATGGCGCCTGCGTTCTGCACCGGTGTAGACAGCACATAGCCGAGGTGTGCGTAGAAGTGCTGCTTATCGTGGGTGGTCAGGCACAGGCGCTTGAACCCTTCGTCTTCTGGAGTAGCGCTCGGTCTCCTCCATCAAAGTCCGGCCATAGCCCTTCCCACGCTCTGCCTTGGACACAACTACTGACTCGACGAACAGGCTGCTGCTGTGACCCACGACCCGGGACAGCCGGACGTGACCGAGCAGCCGATCCGTCTCTCTGTGGCCCCGCAGAAGGACCAGGCTGACGGGGAACTCCGAACAGGACTTCTGGAGGGAGTGAACCCGGGCGGCCTGACTCCTCTGCCACTCTGAGTTGACCAAGTCCGCGCAGGGAACCAGCAGATCCGGACGCTGGTGAATCGGAACCGCACGAAACGTCTCTGGTTGTTCTGAGTTGGTCTGCAGCTCCTCTTCAACTTCTCCATCCTGTGTTGAGATCTCACTGAGCTTTTCAACATATTGTGTCTCACAGTCTGATATGGAGATAGGGCGCAGATCAACATTCAGCTCATCTCTGGTCCTGCAGTTTGGAAATTGCTGATGTTACTGGTTCAGACCTGTGGTGATCAGGGTTTAACCGAAGTCAGTTTTCATTCAAGTCCTACAGCTGAGTGTGGTTAGTTAGCAGTTAGCAGTTAGAAGTTTTGTGGTTAGTCTGACTACATCACAGTCTGTATTACACAACAGGTAGTTTGAGCAAAGAGGTCTAAATGATCAAAGATGCACAGAGAGTTGAGTTCCATTTCTCTTCAGGCCAAATTTTACGGTCACTAGAAACCAGATAAACCAGGCTTTTGTTCTCTTGCCAACAGAATAAACACTTGGATCAAATGTTAATCATACTGCCTCCTCACAGCACCTAAGCTCAGTACTGCTGTAAGAGAAGACACAAGCATGAGGATAAAACTAGAGTGTTGATCTCCCTGTAACCTCTGTCTATACTCCCCGTTCACCTTCACTTTTAGCCTCTGTAGCTTGTGAACTGGGACTAAATCTAAATCTAGCTTTGCTAAAGTGTTGGGAAGAATGTGCATTGCTGAAGGGCATCATCTCAATCCTGCAAAGATTGCTAACTTTATTCATTTTTTGGGTCTGTTAAATGTCAATGTACCCAACATGGCCATCACAAATTCCTAAAGCCCAAATTGATATTTTTTAATTACTTGTTTTGTACGACAAACAATTCCAAAAAACATTTTTCCTTTGATATCATAAAAGACAAACACGCAAAGAGTCATGTAAGAGGCTAGAATCACAGATTTCTTTGGCCTTTTTCCCTTAAAAAATACTTAAATGATTATTTAATATCAGTCCAGAGCTCACAACCTTCTGTGCACTTCCTGGGAGTGAAATGGATCAGTACATGGATCAGTAACACAGGGTTTTACACAGGGATTATTAGAAAACATTTTACGCATCTTGACAACACATCGCACAAAGACCATGAAAATTCAATTTGAGCTAACAACCATTAAAGCTGGAATTATGCTTCACTGGGGTGCAAGTAGGCAAAGATAAACAGAGGTCCTTCACATATGTTTGCATAGCTGTGCATCAAGCAACCTAGAGTGGTTGATCCAATATCCTGTGAAGAAGCTCTCTCTATCCCATCGCTCAGCAAGTCATTGTTCTGTCCATTTATATCGATTCATCAGAATTTTTCTACATTGCAGTTTGCTGAACATGACACTGCCTCCTACTGGACATGAATGTTATACCCCCAATCTGTGCAAGCATAAAAGAAAAACAAATGAACCAAGTCCAAATGAGACCTGTGTACTTTTGCTTATGTGCAGCCTGGAGCACATTTTCCAGCAGTACAGCTAACACTGTCAAAGTACAGCTGAACCAGGTCTTTCCTCTGCTGCCAACCTCGACCTTTAACTTCTTCTTCTTCTTTTTTTTTTTTTTTGTTTTGCACCATGTGCAGTCTTCTTCTTGACCAGATATATTATCATGCTGCAAATTTTAACCGTTCAATACATGAGTGTTGTATGTATATTGTCCATTTATTATTAAAATTAACTTGTTTATATGTAGAGTTATATAATCTTTTAACACTGTCTTCATTCTGTCCAATCATTCTGAATGGGGAAGTCGACTTTTATCTAACACATCTTGACTTAGTTTCTTGAGAAAACTGAACTGCAATGCACATACAACACGCGACCCATAAAGCATAATGGTATTTATTATGTTATGGTTTTTTATTATTTTTTTAAACAAATTATTCAGGTCTATTTTCTTGATTTTAGTACATGAAAACATTCATTTTAGAAATATAAACTCATATTCTCATATCATATAATATTACTAGACCATAATATCAAAGCACAAACCGAGTGAACAGATAGTAGAAGATAACTGTATTGTCACAGCTAATGCTATCATACATCGCTAAGGCATCAATAAGTCTGCTTATGAGAGTGATTTGCCACTATTTCACAAGAGTCACAAAACTCTTTAGAGGGCAGAAAATCATTGTAAAAAGGCAGATGAAAACAGAGTTGAGTTCATCTTAAAGCTGTGAAGAAACACAGAGGAGATTCTCTGTTTTCATAATGTCTGCAAAGGTTCAGGGAAGAAACAATGTGCAGCTAAATATGCAGCTGTCCAAATAGTCTGGGATTAATTTTAATTTTGCAGAAATAGAAAAAGAAACAAACATAAATGACAAAAAAGAAAGAAAAAAAAGAACAACTAAAAAGTACAAACTCACCGAGAGAGAAAAGCTGACTGTGTAACAGCTATGAACTTGGTTCTGACTACTCAATGCAATTTCACAGTCATGCATCATACAGCAAAAAAAAGGATGTTAGAAAGATGCAACAGGAAACTGGCAGTTGACTGATAAGCATACTTAAAAGAAAAAAGAGAAAAAAACTGCCCAATCACACAATAGCTTCACATCTTCAATTCTTTGAATTCTATTAAAATGATAGCATGACACTTAAGCTATACTGATTACATCAGGTTTAAAATAAGGAAATAACACTTGTATTCATTCATTTATGATACTTGAAGTGAAGTTGAAGTAATGTGAAGTGGTTTGAGTGTGGCAAGAGGCCAGCAGATAAATGGACCTCAGTAAAGTAAGTAAACTATCATCATTTCACTATCATTTATCATTTAGTGCATGACAAAATTTGCTTCAGTGTTGTTGTATTTCATGTCTTCTTTTGGGGTCTTACTTCCCCAGATGGCATTTAACAACCTCATGCAGGTTTGTGAAGACTGAAAGTCATATTTTCAATTGCCCAGCCATAAAAAAACAAGTTATTTGTATTTATTTATTTGGTGATTTGCTATGATGTGAAGTGAGTGATCTGACCCAGGCTCATGTGTATTTAAATCAAGTGTATCAGCCTTCACACAAAAGGGGCCCTCGTGGACAACTATAGTTCTTCATTTAACTGAGACCTGGATTAACACGTTAATGTTAGAACCCATTCATTTTTGATTAGGAGATATTTACCAGTAGAAAGCCAGTTTCCTATCTCTCTCTCATATTTTATTTTAATCTATTGAACTATAATTAATAGAACTTTATTATATGTAAGTCGATTATACCATGACTAGGTGTACAAGATCATCATGAGTAGCTAAGACTTTCGAGATAATATTTCAAAGATTTTAACTTTTACACATAAGGAAGCCCCGCGTGAGCAGGGCATCAAAAAATTGGGTAAAACTCTTATTGTTCCTCTCCACGGAAATCTTTAGTAAAAGGCGAAAGATTTATACGATCTGAAGAGAAACAAGAGTGTACTGCCTACTAGTGCTTTAGGTCTGCGACCCTATTCTCCGTCTTACCACTCTCTGTTAGGTTTCAGTGGGAGGACTTTATAGGGACACAACTGAATTCCCGTGAACATCACAAATATACAGAGTTAATATTTTCCAGTTAATTCAACTCAGCGTTTTGGGTAAAATCAAAGTATAAATAGTTTTACTATACAAAAACTGCTGCACCCGTACTATGCATTGTGGGAACATGGCGACTACGGCCACGCCTCCACTTGTTGCACATCGCATCTTAGTCTCTTTTAAAAACACTGTCACACACATCTGTCTTATCAATAAAAGAAAAAAATGCTGATTAGGCGACCATTGGCCGAAGCGAGGATGCGAAATGTTTTCGCCATATTTCAAAGTAGCTTTTTCTGTACCTTTCTTCCCACATTGAATTGTGCGCCTGCGCAATACTAACTCCAAAGATTAAACGTACCAAGAGAGTAGTCGCCTTCCGTTCAGCCTGGACTACAAGCTAGCATTTTTAAAAACTATAGACTTTTATCATTCCTGTTAACACGGTGTGCTTTATTTTCGATGCAGTGAGCACATTTTCTGTGCGCATTTAAAACTTTCCATTAGGGTAAAAAAAGGAAGATATTTTGGAGTCGTCCTTTTCGCACTTGCGTAAACTGACAATGGCGGAAGCTCTTTTTCAGCTAATAAACTGCGATTCAAGTAAGCTACTAAAGTTAAGTGTCTGGCTGTGTGCTACGACATAAATATTCCTTCTTGACACAGCTGTGTAGTATTCACAGTATATAACGATATATTCATATATTCTACGGTAAAGAGAAAATAAAATGTTGGCCATTATTCTTCGAGCTGGAGCTGCTTTAGGATCAGTGGTGCAGTGATTAAGAGCATTTACACAAGTACAATACATTTTGTGGTTCTTGTCCTTTACTTGAGAATTCTGTGATATTTCAGAGAGAAAAAATACACGTTTTAGTCCACTGCATGTATGTGACAGCTGTAGTTACTTACAGTATAGTGCATTATTAAAGATTAAACCAGTGGTTCCCAACCTTTTTGGTATGTGATACCTTGCGAGGTAGTTACATGTGTTTGGGTCTTTCTGACAGGACAGACTGCTCACCTGGACTTTAACTTATTACATTTTTGTATCACATCTGTTATCTATCTATCTATCTATCTATCTATCTATCTATCTATCTATCTATCTAATCATGTCTGGTCAAATGCCTGTGACTTGTTTGCAGATCCACGTGAAACATTTCTCCTCTAAACTTCTCACATGGTTTCATCTGAAGAACAAAGAGTTAACACGCTCCATAAGTCCAAGAAATAAACACATATTGTCAATTTAGCCGATAATAATACTTCTGTAGGATTTTAGAGCATTTACTTTTAACGGGGTATTTTTGCATTGTGTTGTTGGTACTTCAAGTTAAGTAGAGGGCGTAGGTAGCGCTTCCACCACTGTTTAAATACTATAGACTATTTTCCCTCCCCTTCTCTTCCACCTCCATTTAAGGTAGAACTGCTACAGTGACAGCTGGGAGTCGGTGCTACATGCTAGCTAGCTCATGAGCTTTCTTTCAGCTTTAGAAATAGATGCAGAGCAGTGACACTGGTTAGTTACAATGACGTACATGTTAACTGTTCATTAGACAACAAATCTCAACACGTCTCACCACCCTGAAACGGTACCTACATGTTGGTTTGTCTCGCGGTTCGTCGCCGGTGCTCGTCCTCTTCCTCAGAGCGCTCGAGTTTTGCTAGAAAGCTGATCTGCGGTCGGCTTTATTTCTGGTAGCGCAGCATCAGGGCAGTGGAGAACCGTCAACGAGATCTGCTCGCCGATCAGTTTCTAACCATGAGTACTGCCTTCTCTGTGAAAGGAAACGTTTCTGTTGATCCTTTATTAGTCTAAGCTGTCGTGTCTGCCTCCCCGCGGCCGGGGGTGGTATGACACAAACAAAAAAAATACAAATGTACCTATGTTAAGGAAAAATAAATTCAGAATAGCCCTGAACTAAATACTATGGATCTCTAAGACATGGAGGTCATTAGAACTATGTTAAAGCTCATACATACTGCTAAATTAGGAATTCATTTAAATGACTCACCTGTGTAGCTACATTTTAACAGTAAATTGTAGTAATAAGTTGTTGTAAAGTCTGAAAATTATGTAAATGTGGCCTGAGGAAAAATCTCAAAAAGGGGGTGGGTAGTGTGCACAATAAACACAAGTCAAGTACAGCTGCAGGCATAAACAGCAGAGCGAAAAAACAGAGATAGTGTGCACACAAGCTCCCAAAAACTTTTAATACTGCAACATTTAGAAGTTTTTTCAGGCTGTTTTTTCAAGGCACAAAAACACACCAAAAAGACCTGAGACAATAATAACTAAATCTGTCATCTGACATTGAGGGTTAAAATGTTACCACATAAAATTTCTTACTTAATATGATATTTGCAGTACCTGTTTCTACAATGACCAGTGAACGGAATCAAGACGTCCAACCGGCCGACTCAACAAACACACAACAGAATGTCTTTCACCACACTGCAGCATTTACTGCAGGACTGTTGTATTATAATTTAAATTTTGTAATTTTGTGAATCTCCTGCAGGGCATGACTGAAACTGCATAATAAGATTTCACCTCTTACAGTATCCTGACACAGCCGAGTTTGAGTAGAAATTCAACAAAGGCAAGATTTTTAACAAAATGTTTGCTTTATTTTTTAAATTTTTTTTATCCAGGACAACTCATTCAAGGATAATCAAGGAGAAATAAGCACTATTGTTTTTATTAGATTTTTTTTTCTTCTGTTCTTACATTTTGTCAGAGATGGATGGTGAATTTTATCAGAATTGGTCAAAGCAAAACAAAAAATAATAAATGAATATATAATAACAATACATTAATAATTAATTCAATACAATGAAGTGTGGCGTCAATGATAGAATAACAATGGCCCAGAAAATGTAGGGTTGTTATTGTTTTCACTGCTTCTTCTGTGGTACTGCAATAATCACCAGCACTAACTCAACTCAACTCAATCAACAACAGTAGAGGAAGAAATGGAGCACGCTCACAAAGTTCTGCACCCCGGCCTCCTGAAGAGGAAACACTTTTTTTTTTTATTTAAATAATATTTTATCAAAGCTTTTGTTTTTTATCTTCATAAAATGTTTCTAAAACTTCTCTGTCTTCTTTAAACTTTTCTCTTTTTTTGCATTTTTGATTCATTTTCCTTTTCAGACATTTTTAAAGTTTTTCGTCTCCATTTTACCACAATGTGTCTGTTTTTGCAAGTGTGGTTGCCAATGTGTTTTTGAGAATCTGTATCTGTACCCCTGTGTTTGTGTGTGTGTGTGTGTATGTGTGTGTTGACGTGTCCTTGGCTGAGGCTTGTTGGAACAGCTGTGAGTTGTTTAAGTGCTTGTGTGAATGCAAAGCCTGCACATTTGAAGCATGGTGATGTACTTTTTAACATGTATGGAGTGTGTGAGTATGTGTGTGTGTGTTTTATGTCCTTACACTGCTTTACCTGTATTTAGGTCATCGCAGCAAAGACATTCATACTGAGAGGCTGAGGCTAGCTCAAGCCACAAGGTGTGTGGCATTGAGCTAGCTTTTGTGTGTGTGTGTCTCTGTGTGTCTACAACTTGAGCCTATCACAGAGAGTGTGTTGAGCTAGTATGTGCATGAGGGTGAGCAGATAGTGAGGTGGGCATCTCTCAGTGTCTATATAGGTACCAGTGTAAATGTGTATGTGTATGTGAGAGAGAGAGAGAAACAGAGTGTGTGTTCCTACTGAAGATTTATGCACCTGCGGGAACCAGGTACAATTTCTTATGTGTGTGCACAGCTGTGTAAAGCTTATTATGAGTCTGTATAGACACTGCATGATGTGAGAGAGGACATATCATCTGTGTCTGTGTGTGTGTGTGTGTGTGTGTGTGTGTGTGTGTGTGTGTATGTAATAGAAGGCACGGAGGGTGGTGTGGGAGGCTCAGTCTCTCAGGTCCATGCTGGAGCCGAACAGGGCCACCAGCTGCTCTTCATAGTGGGCGATGTTCCTCTTCATGATCTCCTTACAGGAGCCCAGGAGGCGCTCAAACGCCTGGATGTCTATTACTGCAGAGGGAGGGAGGGAGAGAGAGGGGGGGAGAGAGGGAGAGGGGGGGGAGAGAGAGAGAGAGAGAGAGAGAGAGAGAGAGTTGGTAGGTATTATGTTAGGTATGTTTGTTTGGGTTCATTTCAGCAGCTTGGGTATTAAAATGTCACAACAAATGAAAACAGTCCACTGAGCTCATTGTTATTGGCTTTAAAATGTTTCACAAAGTCTGAAAGTAACAGATAACAAGTCAATTTTATCGTCCCTTCTATGGCTTCAGATTCTGTGGATTCCCAGAGATTTTGTGTGAAACGATATTCCACACCTGGCAACATGCTAAGACACTTTGGGCTTTCGCCAAGAGATTCTATAATAAAACATCAGTGCAGCAGTACTGTCGATGAGGCTAAGTGCAGTGAGGAGTGAAGAGATCTGGACACTAATAAAAAGCGGCAGCCCCTCCACACACACATGATGAAGCATGGTAACATGAACACAGTAGATGACAGCAGTGTCCAGTGTCCAGCCCTTTACAGCAGAAAAAAAACAGGTGTGAAAATCAGAGTGAGGCACTAAAGACAGACGTCGTCAAAGACACATTAATTACACTGTAAAAACACCAAGCAGGAAAAACCTTGACTCTCCTGCATTCCTTGGCACACAAATGGCCCAGTCCACATACTGTTTCTTTTAGCAATAGTACAGAAGCAAATATTTGGACAAACAGTGAAGTGTTTTTAAAGTTCAGCTGACTGTTGTTATTTGTGCTATTTGTTAGATACAGAATGGCATCACTGGTCTAAATGTTCTTACAGGGCCCGAGGGGGCCCTCAAAGTCCTGCTCATCCTTTACATCTGCAACAGAACAGGAAGAATGGTGAGAGGACAACAGACAGCATATGTTGCTGCAATACGGCTGAGTGACACTTGTCTTTGCTTCAAAGCTGAGCAGTTGTTTAGGTGGTGTTGTACTGTTAGTACAGAAAACAGAAAGGACACTGGAAGACTAGATACTGACTGTAAGCACATTTAATACCAAGAGGGGCAAAATAGAGGACCACAAAGAATAAGACTAACTGCCTACATCTATTGTGGAAAAATCCCCTGTGTGAATAAACAAATAAAAGCTATGCAATTAAAGCTATGAAAAAAGCTTAAGCAGATTTCACAGCAGAGAGAGGTGACAGAGAAACACGACCAGCTGTTAAAAATCCTGTGCTCATTTTAAAAAGTGAAGAGCTGCTCATCTACTGTAGAGCATGAATTAGTGGACCCACTGTAAAAGCGAAATAATTACCCAAACGGCCTTCAAATCAACAAAACACACAAGGTGATGACAGATGAGATGAGGAGCCAGACACCAACTGTGAATTAATCAAAACTCAAATGCCACTTGATATCTTGTGACAAACTACTTGTAACAGTTCAATTAGAGGAAATATAATACAGCAGGCTTTGTTGTGGGGTTGAGTGGTTTAAGTGCTGTTAATTAAATGCTTTTAGTTTCACATTAAGTTAAACTGTACACCCTGGATTTATTCAATCTTTTAATGATGTGCAAACTCCCTGGAAGTAACACAGAACAATTAGAAAGATGCTACAATCATGCAGAGATGTTCACATAAGTACCTTAACTTCAGACATCACATTCCCCGACACTGGTGGAAGCAAAGCTACTTAACATACACATCCAACTTCATTATCAGTTTTCTTGTGATCAGCATTAGCGTCAAAACAGACAAATGGGTTTAACGAGTGCGGCGGAGTGTATTTCGTCTTACCCAAACACTTGACATTGCCGACTGCGTAGGCCGAGGCGGCCCGGGGCTTGTTAGTGACCAAGGCCAGCTCCCCAAAGTACTGACCCCTGTTACAGCGCGTTATCTCCACCTCCGCATTGTCTGCATGGTCCGCCTTCGTCTGCCGGGAGGGGGACAGGAGAGGAAAGGATTAAAGGTTAGGAAACACTGAGTGCCTCATTCTTTCCCCCCCAGCGAGAAGCACTCAGCAGCTGATGCAGACTATTGTGAATCCCACTGTTGCTAGGCAAAACCCAGAAACACTTTAGTTCTCTGGTAGTTTTTAATGGGGAGTGTGGGTTGTCACTGTCAACATCTTCTCCACATAAACTACCTGGGAGAAGAATAAATCCACTGTTATACTGATGCATATTCCTGAGCCAACAAAAACACTTTTAGAATATTAAAAAGCCTCAGAGTAATTTTTTCAGCATTTCATTTAAGTAATCTTTTTACCAATTGGGCCTTAATTACAGCAGCAGAATATGAATGATATGAATGATGATAATATGAAATAAATTCCCAGTCACAGTAAAATCTTTAATTAAAAATGTGGTGCAGTGGAGAAATGAGAAAGCTGAGAAGCATCTTACTTTACTCTTCATCATGATCTTGACCTCCCCAGATTCTACAATGTAGAAACAGTCAGCCTTGTCTCCCTGAAAAGAACGAAAACAGACAAGTTATCAATGTTCTGAGAAATAATTATGTATTGTATAGAAATGTGGAAACCCAATGCATTTCAGTGCTACAGTCATGCTCTACCTCTATGAAACCGTATCAGCTATATCTGTGTCTTACCTGTGTGATGATGCGCTCACCATCTGAAAACTGCTTCGCTCCTAATACGTCCACTATCTTCATCCTCTCTGTCGCCTGGAGGGAGGAAAGAGGGAGAAAAACAGGGAGGTTGAGAGAAGAGAAATAATGAGAGAAGCTGTCGGAGCAGAGAGAATCATTTGACTGAATACAGGCAGATTATGGCTATGTAAACTCCTTTAGTTCAGCCTTCCCTTACTCAGTCCCCTCATCTTCTCCCCTCTGCTCTTGCCTGGGTTGACCGTTCACCACACCTCAGTGTCAGAATTAAAAAAATACCCCTTCTTAGTGAGTGTAGACCAGAACTTTATCCATTCTCAACTATTTCCATTGCCAGCTTGCTGGAGTCCTGCTGTTAGCTAGATGGCTACCCTCAAGTATAATATGTTTATAATGGGATTAAAAGAAAGAAAGAAAGAAAGAAAGAAAAAAAGAAAGAAAGAAAGAAAGAAAGAAAGAACCTACGCAAAAACTGCTGGAGCCAGTGAGAGTATTACAACCATCAAACTCACCTCCAGTGATTTGAGTAAGGGCACAGACTCAATGAACGACTCGTACATCCTCCTCTTCTTGGCATTGTTCTTCACAATGAGTCTACGAAATGTGGCACGGTCCTAGGGAAAACAAACACAAGTAAACAAACACCTCCTGAAAGCATATTCTCTCAGACTGTGTCTGTTGCTGGTCCTCCTCTCATCGACCACAGGGAGGAGCTGCAGCAGAGCAGCACATGGGCTCCATTCATAGATAGCAGGGCTCCATTCTTAACATGTCTGAGCATCAACACTCAATGTAATGTGTATGGTAACTGAAACTGTGCGTGACCTGCTCAATATGCGATCCTTATTAGACTACTAGAAGGGAAAAGTATTTAAAAGTGAACTTTGAAATGTAAAAAAGGTGATACTTGGAGTTAGAAACTGACTGATAAAAATGTGGTATTGATTGAAACAGAAAACAATGATAGTGTGGTCTTAACATCAACTCATGATTATTAGCAGATACACTAAGAATGCACCAGAGTATCACACATCCCACTGTCTACTTTAGTTGTTTGTGTGTATGCTTGTGTTTGGATGTTCTCACCAGTCCCCATAGTGCCCCCTCCTGGGTGGCGATAATGGTGGCGGCACGTGGCGTGTTGTACATGAGTGCCAGCTCCCCGAAGCTGCCCTTATTGTCATACTGACCCACGCATGTTCCCGATACCACGATGTCATACACACCCCTGGAGAGAGAGACAGAGTCGGAGAGTTGGGAGGAGAAAAAAACAAAAAAACAAAAACAAATAAACAGCAAAGAGACATGAGAATTAAATCCAAAAGGGAACAAAAATATTTATTGACGTATTTAATGGAGCCAAATTTTAAGAGGTGACCAGTGTTTTGTTTATTGACCCACTGACTGGTTTAAATAGACATCCAATTAGAGATGATCTGTAGCCGCTGGACATGACCCTGTTAGTCTGGCACACTGGGTGTGTGCACTATTGTGTATAGTTACATGCATATTTCTATTAAAGCAGCTGTATACAAGTAAAAATTATTTTATGTCTCTATGTACAGTATCACAAGTGTTTGTCATAGCTCTCTACGTTGCTGATAGAGAGTAATACTTGAGCAGAGCAGCTCTGTCTCCCTCCTGCCTCTCTTTCTCTTTCTGTGCAAGGATTAAACCTGGGGAAGGTAATTTGCAACGTTGTTGCTCACCAGGATTAACCAGTCAT
The DNA here is from genome assembly GCF_001640805.2 of Lates calcarifer. Lineage (NCBI taxonomy): Eukaryota > Metazoa > Chordata > Actinopteri > Centropomidae > Lates > Lates calcarifer. The sequence goes on along the minus strand of NC_066838.1, from coordinate 8,436,938 downwards.
TTTCAAAGATAGCCTGTCCTCCCATTGGCTGAGTAGTCCGGCTAATACCCTTGTTGCTGGTGGAGTATTAAGTATTATTTAGTTTGACTGGATTACCATGATGATGGGGACGATGATCACTTGTGTTGTCCGTTAACTGAGGACAGTTTACCGAGACCATCTACACACTATTTTAAAGATTATATTAAAGAGACTAAGTAGGAGTGAGAGCTGTAATCACTGACTGAAGTTTCACACATTAAATCTGCTTATGTCCAGGTCATCCAGGGCCAAGATTATTTTAATAGCCATTTTTACTTCTTAAAAAAAAGCTAATTCAGCCATGATCAATTCAAGTTCAAGCTGAAGTTGACAGAATTTTGGATTCATACTCTTTTCTAAAGTTAACGAGAGTTTTTTTAAAAAAAAAAAAACAACAAGACTGGTGTATTTTGAAGGTGTATGCCTTTACATCCAGAGGAAAAATGGATGTTACTTCCTGCACTGAGAGGATGTGTTGCATGATTTTTTCACTGCCTAGTCAACCCTTAGGCAGCGCCTTCAGTGATTTTAACCTCTTAAGACACATGTAAAAAGACAGCTGTCTTGGGGGAATGAATTTCACAATGAGTTTGTAAACAACTAAGACCTTTCAGTGTTATAAAATGTCCTTTAGCCAATCACAACTGAGAACCACAATGATCCTTTTCACATCATTAACACACCAGTCCTCCCATTATATATTTACTCCTTGTCCCTGAGGGCTTCTGAGTGAATTCCAGTTCCTTCCTTTCTTCAAAGCCTCTGAAGATGATTGTTCAGGTTTGAATGTGAAGGGTGGTCTTTATACATAGTAGTACACAGATCAATTAAATGCTTGGAGGGTTCAGTTATGCTTCCAGTCTCCTTTTATGCCTGATCAAATTGTCAAAATTTATCATGTTTGAGTCAGCTGACCATAGAGAGAAATGTGTGAAATGTGTGATGGCTACGCCTACAGGAATGTAGAGGAGATGTACTGTATATAATGTTTAATGTCATAATAAGAAATTTAAATAGGAAACATTTAAACAATGTGTTACTCGGTCCTGTTTTCTTTCCTGCTTTTCTTTTTCTTTTCAGTTTATCCCTCCATCTCTGTGTGTGTCCATGCTCACACCCCACCCTGCTGATGACATTAGCTACCACCTACGCTTTTAACAGGCCAGGGAAAACCCTGGGATAGTATATGACCAGGCAGGCGTGCTGATCTCAAAGGTCATCGCATGTCTCATGTACTGGAGCACGCTGTGTTAGACAGTGTGTATGCAGATGGAAAGATAGCACACAACAAGTGGAGCTTAACCACTGTGCTGAACTGATATGTGCTATGCCAAGAATGACTAGAAGCTGCGGTGGGATAAACAATGACCAGCCACTAGCCAAACACTGGTAGGTCTGTTCTCTCTTTGGTGGCTGAGGTCAGAAACGGACATCAAGTAACCACCTCTACTTTGACTGGGGAACAAAGAAATGTTAATTACTCTCAGCACAGTGTAGTCTCAGGAACTATGATGGAGGTGCTTATCAAAGTTCCCTCCATTATTTTAAAATAATAAACTCAACATTCAACCTACAATTGTTTTCATTTCACCTTTTTAACACTACAAGGACCTGGGAATGTTATTGCTGTAATTAACACAACCGCCTGCAGCTTAATGCATATTTATAGTTTTTTTTTTTTTTTTTAACAGTCAAAAATGTGTCAGTTTTTCATATCACGAGTGAGGAGATCCAATTAACTACTCCTGCAACATAACACTGTATTCCCACCCCTGGCCAATAAAACCTGCCTTGTAAAGACCTGTGTGCATTGCAGGAGTTTACATTAGCAACATAGGAGGAAAATTACACATGTGGCCTTCATGGGTACAATACGGACATACAGACCAACCATAATCAACAATCTAATGAAACCTAACCCCAGTCTAAAGACCAGCAAACAGGTTCCAAATCTTTTTAGTGGTCAACGCTATTTTCCCTACAATTACTCACTGCATTTAAGTACAACAGCTCTGTAATTATAAACTTTTAATTGTTACTGACACTCTAAGATTCACCCGTATGGCAAATTTTAAACCTGTAACTGATGGTGTTGTATTTGAGTGCACTGTAGTATTTCTATTCCCCTGTGTATGTAAATGCGCTCTTTTCCATACAATGCAATTTAATGCAAGCCTGCCACAAAGTACAACCTCAAACAAAACCAAAGACCTGAGTTAATACATACTTAAGTAGTAAATACAAAATATGCATACAGGCGTCATCCTAGCCTTGGTCACAGTTTTTTTGGCAACATCTGTGCTGTAAAACATTCCCATCTCTAGCCTTTCAGTCATCTAAGCTCACCAAAATAAACTTGCAGTATTTGAATAAACAAATTGACGCAGCTTTAATGACCCAACAAGGTTGCCTGCCTCCTACCTCTCTATGACGTAGAAGTTGTCTCCATCGTCTCCCTGATCGATGACGTGCTCCTGGGGCTGAACCCGTAACTCAAACATGGCGTCCAGCACCTCCGAGAATTGCTCCTAGATGGGGGACGAGAGGGAGGACATCAGACAAAGATGAAGCAAAGAAACAGGGAGTAAGTGTGGAAATGTTTGTGTGTGTGTGTGTGTGTATGTGTGTGGATTTGAACTAGCAGCTCAAGATGCTGTCTAGCTCATGTGAGTGCTACTCCTGAGGGGAGACGAGATGAAATTTATTTATCCCAGCAGGGAGATAAAGTACACAAGGGAAAGGACAGGGTGCATTTTTTTCATATCATGACACTTTCTCTATGTTTTAACAGGATATGCAATTTCAGGACGATATCGTATCTCTGGGGTTTGAGTCCATCATAATGTCATGAATTTATCATAGAAGATGACAAGTACTACAGGGTCCACAAAGGGAACAGATAAAGTTTTTAAAATAATCTAATTTTAAAGCATATCCTCTCAGCCAAAACAAACCTGTATAAATCAAGTATAGTGACATCACACGCAGAGATTTTTGGAACTGCTTTCTAGAAAACAGGCCAGATAATCGACTGCTGCCCAAATATAGGAGGGTTTCAGCTGAGTAGTTTTACTACACCAACAAAAATCAAGCACATAATCACAGCATTATAGCATGGACATCTCTGAAGGGAAGCAGATTGAGCTGACTAGACATTGCACTGGTTCATGATACAATGTACACACACAAAGATGTCAAACAAGAGTTTCTTTGTCCTTTTTCTTATGCAGTTAATCACCTGACTTGCCCCACGAGCAGCTGCTTCTAAGTGTGGTTCCTAAGGAGAGCAAAGTAATCTGAATGATCAGAATAAAACCCCAATGCTACAGTTCGGCCATAAATACTACTTTTATGAAATGTGTGATATTTTTAACAAGAACTCTATTTGAAGCAGTATTATTTGTAGGGCTACTGTACTGTATTGTATTGTATTGTTTCCATTGTTCTGGTCACTCAGTGTAGGATTAATGAATGTAGATGTGACTTTTATATGTGTGGATCTACATTCAGGTGACAAATCACAGGAAAAATGTTAATATGTCAGTGAAGAAAATTAATGAATGCAGATGCTTTCATGAAGGGCATGATGGGTCACTGAATGGTTTGATGAGGCTCTCATCAGATCAGACAATAGTATAATCTATGCCAATGAGCAATGAAGCTTTTCTGGATGCTCAACACTTAACTAAGATACTTCATGTTCATGTTTCTGCACTGCTATGTGTCTGTATACATGTATCTTCCTGTGTGTTCCTAATTTTTAGTTACCTGATCTAGTGTTTTGAAGAGTAGGATGTCTCGGCAGGCCTCCTGCAGTCTGCAGCGCTGTTCATCTGTTTTTGGGTGAACCACTCTGGGCTCCGTGTCCTCGTCGTCCTCGTCTGGGTTGAACGCCTCCGCACACACTGGAGGGAAGACATGTAAACTCACTTTACACATTGCATGTCCTGTGTGATTACACTGTAATTAGACAGATGAGAATCCAGGTGAGAAAATATTCTACTGACTTGAATTAAGTCACAATCACAATCAAATGTAAGTGCAATAAGCCCCCACTCAAAAATTACAAATAACCCTGACAAGGATAAAACAGAAAACAAAGAAACTACTGCTAGAAGCAAGCCAACAGGCTGCAGGGAGCTCATGTAAAAATACGCAACCACTATACTGGTGGATAACCAGTACTGAAGGACAGACTGACATTCATTTCATGTGATAATATTACAATGTGTTTTTAATCATATGACTCAGGTTGGGCAGGTTGTTTTTCCATTAACTTGCACTTTAGGCAGACAAGGCTGTGGGATCACTGATTCTACACTGATCTGAATACAACCTCTGCAGATTCCACACAACAGATACCCAACATATTGACAGACATCTTTAATGTTTTTTAATGTGACAGTTAAATCACGTCTTGAACAAGTGGACACAAGATGCAAATTATGCTAATAGGGTCAAAGTAGCGTGTTATGTTTTCAACACACACAAGCAGACTAGCAAAAAAAACCCACAAAGATGCTAACACAGAGAAAAGACACAAAAACACTGTATCCACCTCATTTTAGTTAAACATTTTTACACACACACAGAACACAGAGTATGAGGAAAGGTAAGATGTTACACAAGCACCGGCACAAAGCAGAGAAGATGATATTGTATAACACAAAATGAGGCGATGGCCTGCAGGGGAAGGGAAGAGGGGACATCATTACTACAGAACACTGAAGGAGCCCAGAAGTGAGGAAATGACACATGCACAGCGACATATTTTACCACACTGGAAGACAAACAATGACAAGGTCATTTCAAGTTGTCACTATGTATCTGTGTTTCCTCCAACTCTATAGGAACACACTCTTCACTACACTTCTCACATGACATTTACCACATGGAAATGTTTGTGCGATCATGAGAGTAACATCTTATCTCTAAACATTCATACCAATCATGTTTGGAACAGTGTGACCTCTGTGCCAGTGTATTAACTCCTTTAGTTCAGCTTGATCTGGCAGATTAATAGAATGGACTACACAAAAAGCAGTTATAATGTGAGTCTAAACCAGAATGTGATGCAGTTATTAGTTAATTAGGAGAGAGAATGTAATCTAAACCAAAAAAACAGGATGCAACTACAAAACTCAGGGGTTATGAGTAAGAAGACACTGGTGTTAGTACAAGTATTCAGCTTCTTCACTGGTATGAACACAATTCAGATAAGGCAGAAAGTGCAGGCAGGTTCATCATGTTTAGCTTAAGTTGCTGGAATCACATTTGCTTTGTTTCCCTCATGCTGCCAAAACCTCAATCTGCCCCTGGCAGGTTGACAGGATACCAAAACACCGCTCAATAAACATGGTACTTGTGAGTCTACATGTTTTTTGTTAACAAGCCCCAGTTCATTTGTAATGAGGCAGTGTGATCAAATCTAATGCAAATATGTAATCTAGTTATCATTTCCACATTTTCAGCCAAAGAAAATAAAATGTTGATATGGTTGTGTCCTTTTGTTCCTGATTTAAGAAAACACTGATTTCTAATGACATGGACGCTGTCCTTCTTTTTGACAGGAGCGTGCAGCTTTTCCCCCTCCATCTGTCATCAATAATTAATTCTCCTCAAAATACTTTATAAGTTTGGCATCCTCAACATTTGGATATCTAAGCAATGGAGGATTTTTTGAAGGACCTGTAAATATTTAAAGCATTAGCCTGTGTAATGTTGACAACTTTCCCTTGACCTGTCTTGTCTACAAATTGAGATACTGTCTTCCTGGATTCAGATTATTTTTTCATTGGCTACCAGAGTATGTGCGTGCGCTGCAGGAGTAAAGTAAAGCCTGATTTTGGCTATCCTGTGGAATTACGTTTTCTTATCTTAAACCTGCAATACCAGGTTTTTATTGGTCCCCTGGGGGCAGCTGAAACAACTTGTGAACACAACAGAGACATCTCTTTTAAGTTGATATGGTAAATTAGTTAGCAAACAGTTGCTTATTTAAAATCCAACAATTACTGTATATGCCACCCAATTTAACATTGTTGTAGACTAAGCACACCTCCCCATGGCAAACACACTCCCCAATGGCAGGGGCCTCCCCCAACAGGATGGCGCTCCCACCACACCACAAAAACAGCTCAGGAATGGCTCAAGGAACAAGACAAAGAGCCCAAGGCGTTGACCTAGCTTCCAAATCCCAAATCTGATTGAACACCTGTGGGATGCACCAGAACAAGCCACATGTTGGAGGGCCCACCCTACAACCCACAAGACCAAAATGATCAGCTGCCAAAATTCCAATGCCAGACACCACAGGACACCCCCAGAGGTCCCATTTGCATGCCCTGATGGGTCAGAGCCTATGCAATATTATGCAAGTGGTTTCAATGTTGTGCCTGATCTGTGCATCTGGGTCTTTATAGCTACTGTGGTTCACCAGCTAGTTATCAACTGTGTCTGTGTACATTTTGGTGCTAAGCAGGTAGTGTACAGTGGGTTTCTGGAGCTTTTTCGTTGAACATGATTGCCTGCTGCAGCCAAAAGTGACACTATGAGAGCAGTGAGAGTGAACCAACACAGTAAAATTGTGGTCCAGACAGCTTAATAAGGAAATTCATTATAAAGCTCCATAAAGCCCAGAGGAGCTGTAGATTTGGCTGTTAAGTCTTTGTAGGTCCATCATTATGAGCTACTTCTTGCACAATGCCAAAATGTTGATACATTATCATTTCATATATTAAAGACTTTTTTGTCTGGGAAAATATAGTCTCTAATACTGTTTAAATGTACTGCTTGTTTCCTATAGTCCATATGAGAAACAAGCTAATGAACTGCTTCTTTTATCAACAGAACATGTACTTTCAGAGATACTACAAATAAACTGTTCCTTTAGAAGTCCCAAATATATTTAGTGAGTTTGAATACACTGACAATACACCGGTTCTGCTTGAGGTCTCTGCCTCTTAGAAGGCAGGTTTTCCTTGCCACAGTCACCTAGTGCTTGCTCATGGTGGGATCTCTTGGGTCTCTCTCTGTAAATTTTATAAGATAAAGAGTACAGTCTAGACCTGCTCTGTATGTACAGTGCCTCGAGATAACTTCTGTTGTGAATTGGCACTATATAAATAAAATTGACTTGACTTGACTTGACTTAACCCTATTGTACACTTAGTTATTAAAAAAAAAAAAAAAAAAGCTCAGTGTAACTGAAAGTATACAGAAACACTCGCAAGTGAATGGGTCCATGAAAACGGAGCACACCACACAGAGCTTTTGTCTGTCTTTGGGCAATGTTTGGGACCATTCTGAGCTAAGGAATACTGAAGGTCATTGTAAACATTTCAATGCCAGTGATAACTTTTTTGTCTATGTCTAAAAGACTCAATTGTGTTTATGACGAGCACCGTAGCTTGCTAACTTGTTAGGTTTGACTGGGAGCCTTAGGCTCTGCTGCTTTTATGAGCGGTGCATATCTTTTTTGTTTTGATCTCTGTTAGTTCAACTTAGAAGGTTTTGTTTAAGAGAATTGGTGTTGAACCATAATTTCTTTTTGGAGTAAAGATTTCATTGAGGAAAACAAACCTTCTTTGGTAGCCTATTTTCTGCATTTGATAGGCATTTTTCAGCATAAAAATAAGATTAATTGCAAATTGATCAATCAAAGAAATTTCTTCAAATGCCCAACCTGGCTTCAAACCACTTTGTACACCACATCATAGCAACATGGAACTACAACTTAACGATTCAGCTACACAACAGCACATTTAAGTTGTCAACGTGTACAAATGAACACACTCAACAACCTTTAAGAAACTGGTATAGACAGCAAGGTCGACAATGACAGGACAGTAGGACAGCAATAAAGATAAACATCAGTTGACACACCCAGAGCTTAATCAAAGTGCAGCACTCTGTGACGGCTGACGACATTCATTTACTCATATGTAAACACTAGATGGGGCGTGAGAAAACAAGAGCACCGCACACACACAAGATCACAGACGCCAACACAGAAACAGAGACAGCGCAGACACATAAAACCCAAAACACACCACAGGGGCACTTCTTAACTCTATGTTTTACATGCATGACATGTACACAAATGCACTCACATTGACAGAGATGGACACAAATCAGTAAGTCTGCCACAGTCTCAACAGTGTTTTACATGCATGACACACACAATAACGCACACACAAGCTGCAGGTGAGCCACTTAGGCAGTGATGTATGCAATACTGTCCAGGGTGTGGATTACACTTAAGGGACGTGACGTCAAACACATACACACACGCTCACACATCTTACCTGACACTCTCCTGTTGAATCTGCTGGGTGGTGGAGCTGTGGGAAGAGAGGGAGAGGCAAAATTAACATTATTGTTTTTACATAATGACATTTAATACGATTTTGCGATTGCTTTAAAATCCTCATTACCATTATCTGCTCTGAACAGACGGTGTTCATAACAATAACTGAAGTGAATGAGGGGGATTTAGAAAAGGAAAGAGGGACAAAAAAGCAGACAGTGAATCAGAGTGACAGCCAGTATTGGAGAGAGAAAGATACAGACAGTCAAACAGATAAAAGCAACAAAAGTAGGACATGCTTTAAGACTGACGGACCTGAGGAAAAACAGAGAGATGGAGCGTAACCACAAAAGAAAATGTGAGCTAAGAGATGAATTGAGAGATAAAGTAAAGTATTTTCAGTATTGTTAAGTTAATATTTTATTCATACATATGAATACTACTGTAAGCAGTGGTTACAGCCTTGGGCATTATCATCAGACACACACACACACAAACACATACACACACTTTCCCTCCAACAAATGGGAGGAAACTTGTTTCAAGACAGCAAACTGAAAACTAATAAAACAAAACATAATCAAACTCAGCAGCTATAATCACACTATGATTGCCTGAAGCCAAACAGATATGAGTGGATTAACAAATATCTTAATAAGAGCCCTCATAGTTACATGTTTACCAGTAAAATATTTATAAGGAATAATGTATTAGGAAAGACAAAGAATCAGAGGGTGGTGATAGTTATGCTCGTATTAAATCCATTACACTGTAGCTTCATTACACCATAATGCCAACAGTTACATCTAATCAATTAAGCTGTCTGAACAAGAAACACATTTCTTTCCTCAAATGTTCACAGGTGTCCTATTTTTATCTACAAATGGAGAAACGGAAGAGGTTTCCATTTGTTTACGTTTTGACTTGGCAAGCAGATCTGTCTGTTCCAGTGTACCCTCAACAGCCTCAAGCTGTTGCAGTTCACTGTTTGGATACACAGATGCTGCTGGGACACTGTTAACGTTCTTGAGCAACCAGAACGGTACATGTGATATCTCGCTGCTTTAAAATTCAGTATTCAAGGACTCACACCTGCCAAAATGGAGTGTCTCCTCAAGCAAAAACACAGAACCAAGAGAGCTGTTAAACAGCCGACCCTGATCTCTAACCCCCTCTGCCAGAGAGATTACCAGTATTACAAATATATTCAAATAAAGTAAAATATCATCAAATGCATGATATATCTCTGTAAAAAGCACAGCTCGCCCCTGCTGCTGCTCATTCAGACCTGGAATCTAGGTCAGACCCTGTAATTGAAAAATTAAATGTCTTTCATAACAGAAGATCATGGCTGATCACACTGTTTAGCTCATTCAGAATGCAAACATTGAGCCAATGAATGTGTTTATACTCCCATTAAGACTCAAATATTATTCGAGATTCTAATCTATTTAAGTGTTGGCTCATGAGAATGCTGTGTGCCTGTTACACTAGGCCAGAAGAGTTAATACACTGATTATGTGAGATCCAAATATAACAGGTGAGAGACAATATTAGCCTGGGAAGAATAGCAATATAACCTAAATTTATTATCCTGTTATGACAGTAATGATTAGTAATGGGTCAGTGGGAAATATCCAGAATATTCCATGTATATTGATATGTCTGCAATCAGGATACTAAGCTGATTAACAGCCTAACCCAAACCTACTCCTAGCCATAACACAACTAAGTATTATAAGGCAAAAATACCAACACCCAATGCAAACTGTTTCCTGGCATATGTATTTTTATTCTTTAGGATAGTGGGTAACTATTTCTATGCTGTTAAAAAGTCTAGTTCCATCCATCCATTTCAGGCCACTAATCCAGGCTAATGGAGAGCGACCACTTCCTTTCTCTTGCTGGTGTTGAGCCCACATGGCAACAGCTCCACCATTGAAATTTCAGGCGTTGGCCTAATGTTTGCAACAGTGAACCAAACACGGGAATGACATCCTTTGCAAGGCAGAGGATGCTTCCTGGAAAAAAGCGGATGCAATTTAGTTTAATTTCTGGTCTTTCATGATTTCAGTGCAGTGCATTCAAAACTAGACATCAGTAAGGACACTGCTGGATATGAATGCATCAAGGCCATACACAGTCTATGATCAGGACTAATAAAGTGGGAGAATAAACTGTATGACTGATGGAGAAACAAAGTGTGTGTCCGTGTGTATGGTTGAGCAGTCAACATGGTGTGTGTCTGCATTCTGTGTGGATGGATTCTAGCCTCATGCAACATTTGTGTTGTCTATAGGGGCATTCTGACCTTGGGCTTCTGCGTAGTGTGTGCGTGTGTCCTTGTGAATGTGTGTGTCTGTGTGCAACAGGGTGTTAATCTACGCACACAGAGGGTGAGGTCAGGGCCCTAAACACCTGCTTTCTAACACTGGGCTGTTACTAGCCAGCATGGACATAGTTCACTGTTGCCACACACATACACACACACACAGTGTGTGTCCATTGCTACCTTATTACCATCCTGTCAGAGCCCATTAGATCTAGACTGTGAAGACGGGAGCCTGGGGGAAACTCACACATACACACCACTTTCCCCCGGTCACCGGGGAGAGATGGACAGAGTTTAACACTCTACTCTCCGTGGAGATCACTCTTACTATCACTTAACACATATCAAGCCACAGGATGGTCTCAGCTACTGCTGCACAAACATTTGTAGCATCAGAAAGATGAAGAGTTGCAAAAAAAAAAAAAAAAATGCTTCTCTTTCTTTAAGAGAATTAGCTAGAACATTCTTGTCACTGGTTGAAAGGAGTTCATTTTTTTACAGCACACAGGAAAAATCAAAGGGGAGTGACTTCTGCATTTTAACTCTATTTGTATGTATGTGTTAACCCTCGCATACATACCACACATTCAGACTATTCTGGCATCTGCCTTACCTATCCTGAGCCCTCATTCTGCCTGCCCACATAAAAGGCTTTAATGTTGTTTAACACGACTACTGCCAAATGAGTTAACACCCAAAAAGTGTCAAACGCCAGTTAAACTTGTCCATGGAAAATAATGATTTCCCTGCAGGCAAGAATACATTCTAACCATTAACCAATCAAATCAAAGCAAAACCATGGCTCTATTAAACGGCAGCCTGTTAGGGTGCCTCTATACACTGTATGTAATCTCTCAGTTCTCTCATTCTATTGAGGAAATGTGTGGAAATGTCGTGGGTCTTCCTCGTAGTGTGGTTCAGATGTGCCATTTGCATGTGGTAACCCAAAGAGTAATTTTGACAGTACTTACAAAAAAGTTTATTTTTCACTCTGCCTCACTGTGCTCATAAAAGCTCTGCACTCTTTCTTTTTCATTCAGTCCATGCATCTGCAATTATGTCTATAACTATGCATCTGAAGGTTGCATCTCAGGGCAGGACTTGAAGATTGAATAGCTTTCATTTTTAACGACTCAATTGATTTTTAAGGATGGAAAGCAATCAAGCCATGTTTGATTGCCTACCAACAAGACTGGCAGACAAACCCACCAGCCACAGCCCAGATAGAGCAGAAAAAGAGTAGCAACTGAGCCAGTTCTTTGACCTGTGAGTCCTTGTCTCCCTTTACCTCTTTCTTTTACTTAAACCTCATTTAAGTACTTGGAGGGTATAACCAGCACTGTGGTAAGGCTACAAGAGATCCTTCTACCTATTACAGTTACAATGTGACTGCTCTTAAGAATATAAAAATATTTTTGTCTGTTCATAGTGAATACAATAAAACATACAGTGTATCACTTAGATTCTATCACAAGTTGCTGAATCATATTAACAGAGTAGACTTAACTATCCATCAGCATGACTCTTCTTGTGCACCTTACCTTCTGTGTCAATTTCCCCCTCTTTCTACAACAGGAATATGGTGTAAGTAGTAGTAATACACATCCATGAGTTCAACACTATTATCTGTTCCTCTAACTCCCCCCTCTTTGTCATTTATTGTATACCTCGCCCTTTTAGTCTCAAAGGAACAGGCCTTCCTCCCCCGTATTGCTCCCAAAGCTTCACAACTCCTCTCCCTGCCTCCATCTTCTCTCTTGCTTCTGATTTTTTCTGTGTCTCTTTAACCTCAAGACACAGATCATTCTGTAACAAGATGACTGAGACTAGAGTGTACTGCCTGATACATTTTCCATTTGAATGTTTTACACAGGTTATGACCAACAAACAACAGCCATAGTTAACAGATATATATGACTGCTGTATCACTGTCATTTTGGTGTACAATGGAGGATTAAGTTGTCTTTAATTGTAATGCCTTTTGTTGCTAATTACAATTTTCACAGATACAAAATGACTTTCCATAAGAATAATAAGGAAAACTAAGTAGTTTCCTGTTTAATGATGGTGCATAGTAAGGTTATTAACACTGGTAGTTTAACAGGCAGCCAGCATCATGCTTACACAACAGGCCTTCAGCCTCAGTTAAGAAACTGGATTTTCTTGGCTGACATCTAACATATTTAAGTGTAGAACTTATATGTAATACCAATATGAATGACCAACAATGTCAAAGCAATGACAACCATAACAGAAACACCTCTACTTTTATTGTTAATGTTTATTGTCAATGACAAATTTGTGTTTGAATGAATACTGCACTGAGGTTTCTTCCCAAATAGTAATGAAATCTGCTATTTATACACAGATTTCCTCCCATGTGTCTTGTTGTGCTCTATACTAATGCCAGCCCAGCCAAGCCATGTGGCGCCAAAATTATGGCTATTGTGCCTGGTAAATTGCATTATGTTTACATGTCTTCGTGGCAACACAAATGAGATACAACCAGTGCCTCTGCTACCAGATTACAGTTCTGGACCTGACCTCAACCACTGACCTCCCTGTCTCTGGCACACAAACAAAAATAAGAGCATGTGAAGAAAAGATACAATAAAGAAAAGACATGACCGGGAAGCTAGTGGAAATGACATCAACACTCCAAACGTCTATGTTCTACACAGAACAAGCAATTGCATAAATGGGGAAATGGCAAAAAATTTTCACGGGAGAATGAATGAGTCATGTGTCCTAAAACATAACATCCTTTAACATCACTGAACCTTCTGGCCATTACTCATTGGTTAACTATTCCCTGAGGCATACTCCCCATGATTTCCATTTATACATAAACATGTTTTCCTCCTTCAGAGCCAAAAATGCATTATAGTATGTATCCTTTCACATGAACTAATTCAAATTTTTTCCTCTTTAACAAATGTTTTTTGGGGGTGTTTTGTGGCTTTTTTGGACTTTATTTAATTTACCTCTTTACCTTTCTATGGTAACATCTTTTCTGTTTTGTAACCCATGAGTTGGTAAAACCTTAAGTATTGCCAGATGCACCACAGAGAGGGAAACAGTGGACTTAAAACAGACAAAGATCACAGTGCAGGGTTTGGGGCAACCTGGTGGCCTAGAGGTTAAGGCAGAAACCACAAATCGCAACATCCACTGTGTTTATCTGGACAAGGACCTTTGTTACATGTTACTCCTTGTCTCTCCCTCTCTCCTCTCATTTCCTGTCCTCTCTCAAAGAAAATGGGTGGAGGCTAAGAACAGGCATCAGGGACAGAAAGGGAGGAATCTTATATCTGTATCTAGAAATAGTTGGCAGAAAATAAGAGTATATTGGCAGAGTATAACAATTTGTGATAAATAGAATGAAACATGTCACACCACCAAGGTTCATTCATAGGAATCATGACAACACCACCTGGAAAAATAATGAGAATGATCATTGCAGAGACCTCGATTTTTATCCTCCCCTAATTCCACTTTTCTGTGTTTCCTTCAACACAACCCCCCCCTTCCCTCTAAAACTCTATTATCTGCAACATAACCACCTACTGGGAGAACACATTCCAAAATGCTTAAAATGATTTGTTTTGATCCAAGTCAAACTCATGAACAGGTCAGATCGCTGTGGGTAGCGCAGCAAAGAGGCACAAAGACCAACAAAAACACACACACAGACACACACAGACACAGACACAGACACAACACACACAGAGAGAGAGAGAGAGAGAGAGAGAGAGAGAGAGAGGAGAGAGAGAGAGAGAGAGAGGAGAGAGAGAGAGAGAGAGAGAAATGAAGATCTACACATGCACCCAAATAAAGCAAGTCATTCATGGGAACACAGACCTGCTGTGTTTCAGTGAAGAGGTATAAAGCCACATATCTTACTTCTATTTGTTATACTCAGTTGTAGTCAGTATCTTGCTCTGTATGTACACATTTATATTGTTGTAGGTATTTGTTGTCATACTCTTCTTTTTTTTAAAGTTTTTATATTGTTATGTACCCTACACGACAATGTAATTTTATAGTTGTGAGGTTTTCCTGCCTTGGTTCTACATTTTTTGTTATGTTTGGCTTACCTCACAGTCTTTGACTCTCAAACTCTACCTAGGTATATATCAGGCAACTAATGAGTCACCCACACACACACTAGCACTATGATTGTGGGGAAATAAATAAAAATCAAGAAAACAGGACACCAGCTAATAATTTTAGTTTTCGTTGTGCAACTTATTTTTTGGAGCTATTTTCAACCAAAAGCAGAAACAAACTTGCCTGATCAACACGTGTTCAGTCCCAGTGGTCTAACCAACTTGAAAATGAATCATGTATTGTCTCCATCGGTCATGTAAAATGCAGTTTTGTCTGTTAAGAGCAGGTGGACATAATAAAATTGTGTGTGTGCACGTGCTTGTGTGTGTTTCGATGTGTGGGTGCGCAAGTCTGAGTGTGCAATGTGTGAAGTGCTCTCCCTACAGTCATGTGGCTGGGGGGGTGTTGGGGGTGGTGGTGATGGTGGCTGTATCAAGTGTATGCCTGAAGTTGCCTTGGCAACCTAACACAAAGACGATCTCATCACCATAACAACGCTACCCCCTTCACCCTCCCTCCTCTCGCTTCTCATCCAACATCCACCACCCCCCTTCTCCTCTATCCAGCTTGTAACAAGTGGCAGATCATCCCTCCTTTTCCCATCCTTCCTTTCACCCCCCACTCCATTCCACATTCTCTTTCTATCTCTCTCCATCCCTCCCTATACACCCACTCACTGCCATAATGGCATTAACAGATGGAGAGAAGAGAGACATAGAGGGGAAGAGAAAAAGAGAGGGGAGGACAGAGGGAGAACCAGAGGGGGAGAAACAAAAAGACAGACCAGAAGGGTTGACAGAGCGAGAACTATTGCGAAATGAAAAAAAAACAACAACAACAAATAGACAGGAAGAGTGAGAAAAAGAGGAGGAAAAAAGACATGACGCAAATGTCAATATGATGGCAGTGATGAGTAGTAGGCTACCGTATATGCCTGTTGATATAGACAGAGAAAGGAGAGAGATTAAGGAAAACGGGAGGGAAAGATAAACAGAAAGCAAACTGGCTAGAGATGTGTTATATGTATACAGAGAGGCAGATAAACAGTCAGACACAGGATAAGAGGATAAAGGGATGACTATAGCATGTGATAACTGTTGATTCAAAAAAAATGTAGTGAAACAAACACAAACGAAGAGGGAGAGAGATAATCAGTGAAGCAGAGAATGAGAGAGAGAGAGAGAGAGAGAGAGAGAGAGAGAGAGAGAGGAGAGAGAGAGAGAGAGAGAGAGAGAGAGAGAGAGAGAGCCCGCTGAGTGAATAAGTGAATAAGGGAAAAATTCATCTGTCCCTGCCTGGTGTTTTCCATTGATTTCTCTTACAGCCATTCTCAGTGTGTGACTTTCTGTCTGCTTGGTCCGTCAATACATCAACCAGTTAGCTAGAGGGGAGACTAAAGCATGAACGTGGCTACTGTGCTTCAGAAATTTCAATATTTTACATTTTTCTGTTTTTTTGCATTAACAAAATGGCTACAGAGCTGTTAGACTGCTAAGATGGATGAGACAGAAGGGAACAAACAAAGAAAAACTCATGTCAGAAAGACAGATCTGGCGACACAGTCAGTAAGGATTAAATAGACCTTAACCTAAACTGTGGAGGCAACGGCTGTCTTTCAAGTGGGAGAGTTAAAAGAAAAAAGGCAACATAAACTCAATTTGAACAGGTCTGTTATTTGTCCTCCCACCTGTTGCTGCTCGCACCTCCTGGTTTCCCTTTTACCACTCTGTTTCCTGGAATAGAAACAGTTGAATGCAGGAAAATTTTGGCTTTTAGGAGGACAAGTCTGTCCATTACATTAGCCACTTTGGCAGCAAGTCAACCACCATTTGGAGTCTTTAATCTATTCAACAGAATGAATTTGGCAGAATAAAATAGTGACGGGCTGGATCTTGTTTAGGGATGGGTGTGCTACTGGCAGTTTTTCAGCCCATCACTGAAAATAGTCATGATAACTATGAATGGTGCCTGACTATTCATTTGTTGCATTACATGTCCTTCCCAACTCTTTAATTTCAATACAGACATACACAGATGCCCTTGTGAGAATAACTCATTTTAGTAAATATCATAAGCATAGGCCTGTGAGGAGAGGAGGCGCTCTCCCATTGCTTCAGCAGCTGACTCAGTGACATTTCTGTCACCTAAATGGCCAATTTGTGTCCATTTCGAGCATCAGGGGGCAACTGACAAGTTCTCCAGTTGTTTATTTTTCTTTCATTTTTCTCTGATTCTCAGACACAGTCAAGGGCAATGTGACAACTTTTATTTACTGAAACTTTAAAAGTTTATGCCAACAAATAAGCACAATCTGCAAAGATTAAACACCACTTCTTAGTTTTATACCAGTGAGAGTTGTCGTTTTTCAGTTTGTTTAGGTAGCGCGTCTTTATGTGTTATAGGAAATACAAAAATGTAGCTCCTTGATTAGCTTGGTGTTAAATAATGACTGACTAGTTTACAGGTATTCCTTTGTTCTTTTTTAACTTGTATTTAAATGATTCATTAAAGTAACAAACAGTCTTATTAGCCACCCTTCCTTTGACTACTCCCTATTCTCTCCCCTCACCTACAGTATCTCTCCATTTTTCCCCATATTTTTCTTCCTCGGCAGCAGCCCCCACCATCTGTTCCTCTTCTATCCTCCCACTCTCTCCATCTCCTTTCCTGCTCTCCCCTCAGCCTCATGCCTCTTCCTCTCTCCCTATCCTCCTCTCAAGGCATGATTGATAACAGCAGGGTCAGATGTGGAGCAGGGAGCTTCCCTCACGTGCCTCTCCTCCAGAGCTTGCACCCTTGAACGTCACTCTCAGTCTCTGCTGGCACGCACTCACACAAACATACGCAGATGGACACACACAGCGGCTCAATCATGCACTTGGGTGCACAGAAATGCTGGTAGAGCCAAACACATAAAATACAAGATACATGAGCAACCTCATACACACACACAGAAGAGATGGAAGACACACAACAATTCAATCTCAAAAGCAGACACAATAAAGCACATCATCAGCTCCAGTCTCCTACTGCACACCCACGTATATAAATCCCTCCAGAACCATGCCTTCAAAATGCACACATACAGCTAGTGAGGAGAGAGGATTTTGTGGCAGTGTTTCCTCTGCTATATTCAACAGTGGCTGACTGAAATAAATACAATAAACAAAAAGAAGATAATTAATATTTTCCCTTCAGAACAGCATATCAATTACTGTTGAAGTCTACAGTTGTTGCAAACGTAATTGTGGCATAACTTTCCAAGAGTCTGGGTTGATCAGTGCCTCACCTTCTGCCAACTGAGTACTGCTTTTCCATCATGATCTGTTATCAATAATATATATATATATATATATATATATATATATATATATATATAAAATACAGAATACAATAATCTTTCATCTTTCCAAATCTCTCTCCTCATTTTTTCCTTCTGCCTTGTTTTACCTCTTCCAAAGACCTATACAGAGAGGAAGAAACATAAATCCTGTTCATGCACGTCCTCCTCCCCAGAGAAGATATATGTAGTCCGACTCTATATGTCAGCAGTCAATGTGTACTGAATTGCTGACCTAAGCAGCAGTAACTCTAGGCTCTACAGCTTACACCACAATACCAAGCTAATATGGAAATCTAATCAAAAAACACATAATGTCTGCACTACAGAAGTTATACAAATTTACATACAATTGCACAATTTCGCATGCAGACTGCAAACTAGCAGTATATGTGGAGAGATGCATAATAAAAAGCAGAGGAACAGAATGCAGAGGAGGGAGACAAATACACACCTAGTCTGATTCATAAACAGATACAATACCATCACAATCTATCACTGCTTTCTTTAACTGAGACTTCCTACCCGAAAACAGTGTTTACATGTATTTCTGTAAATTGAAGTTAAAATTAAAGTGTAACAAATATGGACAAAACTAGTCTTCCAATAATTATCACAGTATTTAGAGAGGAGGCAGACAGCACATAATGAACCCTGTGACATCTTTTGTGTTGTTCTGGGTAAAATATGTAGTGCAAGGCAGGTATCAGGGCTGCTGACGTATCAGGTCTGCTGGTTGCAGTGCGTCACACCAGACACAAATTATGAGTGTCAAACAACATGTCAATTACTGCCTCCAGCAAATTGGGGCCTTACCGAATGGATTGAGCACACACTCAAAATGCTGAATATTCTAACTGTATTTTGGATAACATCAATGGGACTGTGCTTTGAGGTGAAGTTTTCCTTCATCGTGATTACAGTGTGTAATTAGTACTGGCTGTTTCATGCCAGCAACTGTTTGTATCATATGAGAGTCAGCTGGAAAAATAGATGACACATCACTGCTATGTAGACCGTTAAGAAATATTACAAGCTGATGTGGATGGCGATAGAATAGAACTAACAGAGGAAAAGCCTCTGGCCTTATTTTCACCAGTTGAAATCTTAAAACAAGCAGGGAAAATTATAGCAACTACTTTGGCACAAAGTTCAGTGGAGCTGCCTGAAGAGCTGTGGTTGTCAACTTTACATCAAATGTCATAGAGCTGACACAATACCATAGATTCATTTTCAAAATAATCACGGTTTAACCCTTGTGACAAATGACTCAACAAAGATCAAAAAATCTTAAATCAGAGCTGCTCTGAAAAGTGGGAGCCACGTCAAGTGTAATATTAACTGGGTAAAGGTAGTGGTTTACTACACAAGTCTTAGTGAATTAAATGGGTTTTCACATGAATTTCTAAGCAGAATTGAGTGGACTGCGTGGCCCTGAGACAAAAACACAACAGTGTAGCTGAATATGTTAAGGCACTGTGATCAGCCAAAATGTTGCATATTGGACAAACAGAAATTATACCTTTGAAAATAAAGTACAATATGTCTCCCATCATGGCACCCATCTCACACAGAGGATAAACATGAGGAGAACATACACGAGTTAAATTAGCAAGCTTGCTGTTGCAATGTACAGTTTCTCAGCTCTATGATTTACAGTAGTGAGAACTTGTTTGAATGTTGAATTTATTACACAGAAGTTGTAAAAAGACATACACAGTTACAAGGTATCACCAACACTGGGTAAGGGAAATATATAATTACACAAATGTACACACACAAAAATAATACCTGTATTCTACATATACCACCAAAATACACACAGGGATGCCTACAAACCATACACACAGACACACACTTAGGGTTTCCTCTGTGACAGATGAATAGCAGAGGTCCATTAGATTACTCAAATAATAGCTTGTCTCCATAATGGAGCACTTTATTTGTCAATTTTTTTCACCCTGTCTGTCCTGACTTTTCCTCTACTCCATCATGCTGCCTTTCCCCATCAAACAATGCTTTGCATACATTAGAGCTGCACGATTAATCGGATTAAAATCGCAATCTTGATTCAGAGCTCTATGCGATCTGACTCTCTACACTCACTGGAGTGTGGAGAGTCAGAGCGAGTCACACTGCTTGCATCGTGCTGTTGTTCTGCCCTCTGTTTTCATTAACTGTAAAGTTAGTTCTGTGCTTTGGTCATTTTAAGACAAGATGTGGTTGTAAAGTTTACAGCCTCTTGCTCCTGCAGTGCTCTGTGTGTGAATTCTGAGGTAGCTAAAAAAAAGTTTAACAACTTGTCCACTGACATTCTGTGAGTCAGATCAGGGTACTCCTGACTAATGTATCCAATAGTCAACACTTAGGGGGCAGCCTTAGAACCTTACACAGTTTATTACCATACCTGACAAGCCTACAGACTCGATCAACTATCACTTAGCTGAACCTTCAATTCAGTTCAATCCTATTTTTTTAATATAGCGACACAACAGAAGTTATCTCAAGGCACTTTCCCTATAGAGTAGGTCTAGATGGTACTCTTAAAGATATGGCCTGTCCTGTATCAGGCACCATTATATTTTCTGTTCCGCTTCCTTGGGTATCGGGTAAATTAGTGCAAAAAACATGTTGAAAAAAAATTGTGGGGGAGAATCATGATCTCACTTCTAAGCAAAAAATTGTGATTCTCATTTTTTCCAGAATCATGCAGCCCTAGCGTACATTATTCCACATTTTTCTATTACTCCTTCTCTTGTGTTGCTCTCTCAGTGCCCCCTTGCCTGTCCCTCTTTGTTTGCCCCTTTCCTCTCTCTCTCTACAGTTTTGTGTTTGCTTTCTCATTTTTACTGTAACCATTATGCATCTTTTTGTTCTCTGGTTGAGCCTGCCTCATTCCTTCTCTCCATCCTTGCCAAGAAAACAGTCTCTCTCATCGGCTCTCACAGCCTATACCTCCCTCCTCTATGTCATCGAGCTTCCTCTCTCCACCATTATTCTCACGGTCTGCACTGTTTCTGTTTCAGTCTCTGTTTCCCACCATGCAACTCCCTCCTCACCCTCTTTACCTTTCCCATTATCTAACTCTGTCCAATTCCCTCCCACAAAAACTGTCTCTTGTTCTTTCTTTCTATCTCTCTCTCTCTTTTGCTTTGCCTAATATCGGTCTCACTCACTTTCCCACTATCTCACCCTCTCTCTTCCCCTCTACCCACTCTCCATAAGACTTAAGTCCTTAAAAGGAAGTAACCCTGTCGTGTTTATAGCTGCATTGGTATTAACCCTTTCCCAGTGTCACCAGGTTTTCACTTTAAGCCTGACCTGACCGTTTGTCCTTTCCTATGTTTATCAATGTCTCTGCTTCAACATGTCATAAACAGTGGGAGATCAACTAATGATTCCCTTCATTATCAATCAATCTGCTAGTTCTTACTCCATTAACGGATCAATCATTTTATCTAGAAAATGTTAGAAAAGTAATTAGAAAAATATGTTAGAAAATAATAATAACTCCTATAAATAATTATAGTATTATAATTATATATTATTATAATTTATAATTTCCCACAGGCCATGTGATGTATCCAAATTGCTGGTTTTATCTGACCGACAGTCCAAAGCCCAAAGCACCAATCAAAAATATTTGCACCAAACTTCTTCAATAACCCATGAAGCACCCAAGAACTCGAAGCACGTAACTGCAAGTTTATACATTTATTCTGGATATCATGCAAACAAAGCCTTATACATCCAACTCACGGAACTACATGGACATCCACTTTTTTTTGTACCCGAGCTGTGTGTGTTCAGCTTTTTTTCCATAATAGACTTGTGTGAACGACTGTCATGGAAGTGGCTGCCTGTGGTTTTCAACAGTTTTTATTTTCGGTTGGTTTGCTTAAGTAAGATGAAAAGAACAGTGAAATAAAAGCAAAATGCTGTTAAGTGAGATGTTGATTCTCAGTGGTATCTGCAGTGCCAGCAACCCTTGTACATAACAGTGAGACATTTATTTCAAATTTTACATTGAAATTTTTACTCAAATGGTGCCTAAATGTAAGGAAGGAGGTGTAGCAGGTTAAAGAATATTTATTGAACTTAGGGAAGGTGGTGCTGGTGTTAACCATCAGCTGATGAATTTACACACTTGAACAAAAGCTTTACTCTTACTTTGCTTTTGTCCGAGTGGGGTGTGTATGTGTGTTTTAACACACCACCTGGTCCATGGTTTA
Source organism: Lates calcarifer (assembly GCF_001640805.2). Taxonomy (NCBI): domain Eukaryota; kingdom Metazoa; phylum Chordata; class Actinopteri; family Centropomidae; genus Lates; species Lates calcarifer. The sequence goes on along the minus strand of NC_066838.1, from coordinate 8,414,595 downwards.
ATTTAGACACAAAAGGAAAAAAAATCAGTCTAAGCAGTCTACATACCTTGAGTAACTATAAAAATGGGCATGTAACTCAGCTTTGCTGAATAAATTATGCTTATTTTGATTACGCCCTTTGCAAATAATAATAATAATCTGATTAAGGTGTTTACATGAGTAATCAAAGTTATCGCACCATTCAAACAGAAATTCCACTGATTGTATGGCTCACACATTATCAGTACAGTGGTTACTGTTTTATACTTTGGCAGCAGCAGTAATCACAGTAAACAAATGCACATGGCATTAAGCAGAGGCTTTTTCAAAGTATATTAGAGCACCATGAGAAAGTACTTATTTAGCGTCACTGGAAATCCCCCTGTGACCCTCATAGTGTCAGTACTATACTTTCACACATAAAGTCCCACAGGCCAGCAGTCACTGTAGTCAAAGAAACATAAGTGACAATGAGGGTAATATCTATTACTGGACACCACACATTAAACAAATGAAACAAACAAGCAATGCTGAATGGAAAGCAAGAGACCAGCAAGACCAGTTTTCAGCGTCAGCTTAATATACTAGTGGTTACTTAACCCTTTAATTCCTGACCTGACCATCCCACTTTCCATCAGAGGACGTGCTGCTCTGAGACTGAACCTGGTAAGCTCACAGTTTGTTATCGCCTACAGATTACGATTACTGCCTGAACAGAAAGACTGTTGATTTTCCTGTTTCACCAAATGAACACCTAAAACTCTTGACTACTGTGCATGGAACACCAAGTCATAATCCATTATTTTCTGTTTATTAATAATATTGGAGAGACCAACCTAGATAATTGACTACGCTAGTTTGTTTGTGGGTTTCTTTTCCTAGACTTCTTCTCTCATTGGGAGCAGTAAGCAGTTTCTTCTCAGTGCCATGTTGCCTCCTCCCAAAAAAAAAAAGTTTTGGAAGTGACACATTTGAGAAGAGAACTAGCAGGCACTGGCCAACATTATTTCTTTGTGCTTACGTCAAAGCTAGTTCACAGTGTAAAGTAAAGCTGTGCCACTGCTGGGGTGTATGCTCAAACCAGCTAACATTTTAAATATGAGGCTATAGTTTCAACATGTGAAAAAACTAATCTACATCTTTGCTCAGGCTCCACCATGTTATCAATGATAGCCTGTATGATTATGAACCCGCAGAACCTGAGGACTGTTACCTGTCGCCTGTAGAATGTAACACTGCAGAATGTGGATGACAGGAATCCCTTATCTGACCTTATCTAGCACTGAGTTTATGAACCTGGCTGCTGCAGGTTTTCTGCAACATTTACACTGTCAGACTGATCAAATAATTTATCATCTCTAACCCCAGGAGCTTGTTTCGTTAAAATATATTGCTTCTTTTGCCATGAGAAAAACCCAGGAGAGGTGGGCTTGTAATTATTTTGGAGTCCCAACACACACTTTAAGAGATGACACTCTAGAGACATTACATGGATCTGGGATGTGGCAAAGGCAAGCAAAAAATACATGAATTACAATGTCTCAGGCCCCAACATCTGGGTCTAAATCATCAACTTTCCACACGACAAGTCGAGCAATATGTTTCATATCCTCAGGACGATGGACAGTTTATTCATTTTGGCTTCCCACAACACACAAGTACAGCACAATGTTGACCCATTAAGAAGCCCTGAGTGGTGGTAAAACCTTAAACTGTAGAATAACATTAGTGGCCAGCCTGCGGGTAGGACAGTGCAACATGCTATCATCAAACCACTGGGGTGTAACGTAAACAACACCAATCTGGTCTCCCATTACGTGACCATTTACAGTCACAAAAGAACTCCAAACCTCCACATTCTCAAGCCTATGTTTAGAGTTAGGTCGTTAAATGCAATATCATCTGACTTGTAGCTCATGGGTACTACTTGCTGTGCCATGGAAACGAAGTATACAAACACTTGCAAACGTACATTCACTTTAAATCTGACTATTACTGCAGCCATAAAGAGACAAAACAATAACATTCGCCCTGTCACCAGGTACTTGAGTCTCGTGAAAAGATCAAACTAGTGTATTTCATGCTAAATTGATTTCAAGTAACACCGGCTAGTACAGGAAGGATGGCAGTTAATACAATACAAAGCACTATAAATATACAGCCTAAACAGCAGGAGCAAACAAGTGTCAAGTCGCTCTTGCAGTTTTCATCTCTCCTTCTCTCTGCCTCTCTCTCAATGACAACTTTATTCCTCACTGACAGCAAATAGTGCAGCTGCCCTTTAAGAAGATAAATAATAAGAGGGTTACGCAAACAGACATTATCAGAACTGCAATACAAAGACACCGATATGAAAGTCGTATCAAGGCTATGCAAATATACTGATACAGATAGTTGTTACAGAGGGGAGGGCTGTGAACTACTAGTGACCTCCTGACTTTCTTTATCTCAATCGTGATTAGGCAAGGCCACTGCCTGTCACGGTTACTTCCAGCAATGATTGGTTGAGCGCAATTTCAAGGCCAGTGGTTTCTATGGTGACCATGGATGTGCCAGTATAGGGCGCCATGTTAAACCTGCAATCTATACACACTATGAAAATTAGCCCTTGATTAATCTTTTTTCTTTTTCTTTTTTAAATGTAGGTTATCTAGCCTCCTCACTGCAGAGTAAAAAGTGAAAATAGATGGTAGGTTTTGGGGTTTGTCATTAACTTACTGGAAGAAAGACCATTTTCTGTGCTTTGTATAGCCCATTCGCAGTCCTGTGTTTGTCTGTGTGTAAATGTGAAGCAGAATGTAGGTTTCAGTGACCATGCATATGATCTAAACCACATATACGAGTGCAGTGTGTAGAAATTCTCCACCATCTTGAATAAAAGCAACAAAGAAATTACAGAAATGGTGCAGAATTTATAAAACATACACCATTTTCACACGTGTGCTCTACTGTTCAGTTCACAAGTCAGAATGATGTCTGAGGCAGGGTGTGATAAAACCACCAGCTACATGCTGGTCTTTGTCTGTTCAGCTGTCTGTCCAGCCAATTCGGCAGGAAACCAACCATCATCCCTTTCCTAAACTAGCTGGAGGCTGGGAAACTCTTTTGTTCACTCCCCACAGTCACAGGTGAACATGAAAGTTAATTTATCACCCTGGTCTATGATTACTCTGAACATGAGAGGTCAAATGGCGAAACAAATGAATCGCCATGTTTCCAGTGATACTGACTTCATCCAGCATTTCTGTATCTTCTCTTAATTGAATCCATATTTACAAATGACTCCCTTACCCTGATAATGAATATCTGTGCAAATGTAGGCTAATTTGACCAACTTGAATGGCCTTATTTTAAGAATTTACCAATATATACCATACCAGAACCCGGCCATTGTCACCTTAACACAACCCATCTCTCCACTCTGACCCATTTTCTGAAAAGCTGTGATTCAGTCTGCTGCACAAGGCTGGGTTTCTAGGAAGCTCTAAATTAATGAGTTGGAACTGATCAATCACATCTCTCTTTACCCAGAAATCCAATGCATGATCATGTTTTGCTGTGCAGACACTTGAGGGACATGGATAACCTCAGCTGGCCGTAGCAACTGGCTATCTGTTTAATGCTTGATGCCTGCAAGTTCGACAAACCCACCGACCAACCTATGCACCTGAGGCCTGTCTCTCACCAGTCTGTCTACCATTCTATGAAGTAAACAGGTGTACATCAAGGCAGGTAATGAGGAATTACAAAAATCAACAGCATCTTTAAACAGTTTACTAGACACACATTTTCAGAATACCTCTAAATGATATCTAAACCCTGTCTGCCAAATTGGCTGAAAGGGTAGACAACTCAGCAACCTAAGTCAAAATTTAACTGCATTTGGCTGGTATTTAATCTTGGCTCTAACATACTAGATGCTCTCTCATTCAATCTCTTCCTCTCATTCATGTTTTCCTCCTTTCTCTACACTTCTCTCCCTTGTTAATTCTCTCTTTCTTACCGTGCCAAAGATGGTTCAGCTAAACCTCTCTAATAACCCCCTCTCCCTCTAAGCCATCTTGTCTAATGAGATTGGGCCTGTACATCGAGACCAACACATGCAGTGCGAGGGAGACAGGGGGACTGCGAGAATGAGAGAGTAGGTTCAGAAGAAACAGGGTGAAAAGGGTGAAGGCTTATATGCAATGGCAAACTGGCAGACAGATGGGTGGAAAAACAAAGATGTGGTCGTCAGTGTTCTGAAATGGCAGAGATCTAAATGTTTCTGAAGCCTGAGTCTTGAACAAAGCAACCAGAAATGTGAAAGAGGGCGACGGAAGAAAAGACACAATGAGAAAACTATGACATATGTTTTGTCACAAAAGCCATTCAACCAACCCAAAGTAACTGTGACCGGTTTTCACAAGCTTTCCTTGTGCAAGTCTCCACCTAGGCAGAAAATGATAAAATGAATGTTAAGTAACCCACTATTCCCCAAACCATGGCCAATTCACTCTTATCTCACATTGCTAGGCTGGGAAACGCTGACAAACAAGAACTGTGGGTGGTAAGTTTATCTATTCTTATGGCCACTATGTTGAGTAGCTAGCCATTGTTTAATTAAAAAGATCTGGTGGCTTGATAAAGCAGGCTATAAGGCTGATAAATTTTTTAATCCAATCACGGACTATATTTACATTGCCTGCAATGATCCAACTATTGATCTTATTCTAAATGAGCTTATTTATAAGCTGTATACATGGCTTTCAACTAGCTCAATGAACAAGGCCACCATTTCCACATTACGTTACAGCATCCTATTTTCCCTCTGGTATTCAGCTTCAAACCCAATATAATACCATAATTTTTCAGCTTTTGTTTTTTTCAGCTTTTTTCATGCACTACTAAACTAAACAATGGTTGACTACAGGAAAGACAAACCACTTGAAAAATGGTCACACAGGAAGCATACTTGCAGATAATTTAATAGTGGCAAAGAGTGCTCATAAATGACAAAACAATGGAAGAAATATAGAGTGATGTGTTTTCGCAAGGGAAATTCTTTGGCTTGCATTGTAAAGCAGTTAGATTGCTGAATGTGTGACAAAATGCTGTGAAACCTGCAAAGGAGGGTCATAGCTCAGACTATGATTCTCTATATTTCCTTACTTGGGCTAAAGTATTATTCTAATGGGGTTAATATTGGACTACTGGACTAAGGATCCAAAACTTTGGCCTGAAGTCTGCGTTACATCCCTGTGAGTCAAATGTGAAGCCACATTGATTACTGGAAGATTGATTCCCACATCCCAGCCCAGCTCTCCTTCCTCCTCCCTCTTATACTCTCTTTTATGTTTCTTCTCTTCCATTTTCTCTTCATTTCTACATATTTCTCCTATCTCATGCCCTTCTCATTTCTTCCCCTCTACTCCCTCCTTCCCTCCTGAGAGAAGCGAAAATACATGGGCATACTTCCAGTATTGAAGAAGTTTTGTATCAGCCCAGTGTTAGTTTTACAGCTAAAATTTGGCCAACAATGAAATTGTAATTTTTGTAATTTTATCTTCTAAAAGTACTATAACATCTTTTGTGTCTGAATTCACACCAAGATTCTCGCAAAAGTTCAACTTCATATTAGCTGATGCTGAAATTCAATTTGAGAATACTTGATTTTAATACCAGCACAAAAAAAACTAACACAGTGTCTTTTTAAAAGAACATTTTCCACTGTGATCCTTCAAGCATCCTATCTCCCCTATCCCCAAAACCATAAATGTCCCTCGACTTTTTTCACTTCCCCTCTCTATACAGAGGGAAACAGGAGGTCAGTTTGGGTCCACGGCCATTTAGTGTTTCTCTTTAAACATCATCCACTTGAACAAGGCTTTGATGCAAATCTCTTTGCTGCCTCTTGTTTAAAAACTTAGGTATCAAAGTTCATCTTCATTTGAATGTAGTAGTGAAAGTATATTTTACATTTTTCCTCAAACAATTTCACCCTCATAGATGCCCAGATAATGTTTTACTTGTAAAGGAACTTAACATATTGAGAAATACAAAGGAGATATGCTCACCTCCATTTGGCTTTCATCTCTTGTCCCTGTTGTTGCCAACTAGCAATGATGTCTGGTAACTGAGAGGTAACTTGTAATGGTTTGTAAAGTTGCAATAATGACAACAGAAAGAGAGAAAGGAAGCATAACACTTGGAGCAATTTACATAAATTTACACAAATGTTTTAAATTATGCCCATTTAATATCAGAACTTCATCCGGTTCTATAGGCAGTGTCAGTGAGGGCTTGAAATGGATTGGTGAGGCGGTGGTCAGAGTCAGACAACATTTATGTCCTTGAGACAGATTGTGTGCTGGAGCGGGGGGCTTGTGAACTCCAAACAGGGACATGAGAGGAGGATGCACAACCGCTGCTAAAGGCCTGCCTAAACCCCCTCCACTTCCTCGTTTTTCTGCAGTGCCACTAAAGATGGCTTTAGGAAAGAGAATGAGGAAGTACCAAAGTTCAAATGATGTCTATCAGTAAACACAAGCAAACCAGGTTGGACCACAGTCTGCTTTGCTATGGCCTCATCTGTCCTTTCTCATGATGGGGTTTGTCCTCCGTTTTGTTATTTTTCTGTCCATTTCAATGTTTTCTTTCATAGGCTCAGAAGCCTGTATGTATTTTTGTTTTTCCTTTCTCCCAGTATTGTCTCTTTGTATTCGTGCAGAGGAAGACCCGCTTACCACTATGGTAGTCTAACAGGATCCTTATGACAAAAAAACTAATACACTGTTCTGTTTGTGTCCTTTTGTCAACCACAAAAATGTCCTAGTGGATTCACAGACATGTTGCCTTACATGGAGATCAGATAATGATGGCTACAGCATGACACAGACTTTCAAAGCTTTATTTGCCCATGGTTTAAAAATGTGTCTTTGTGACTTGAACTGTAGCCTAAGAATTGACAAATACATTTACTCAACTTCTACACTGCACTGTTTCATGTTGTTTTTCTTTATCTTGAGTACCTAAGCTGTACAATACATAGTGTGTCTCTAGTCATCACTGGCTGTGTTTTCTAACATGGTCTTTATTTTAATAAACTGCTACAGACACAGAAAGGAATATGAAAACAAACAGTCATGTTCAGAATTATGCGGGCAGAGGGATAGGATACTGAGAACAGAAAAAGAAAGAGGGAGGTAGAGAACAGACAAGCAGAAAGGTAGAGATAAGGGTTCCTAGAGATTCAAAGAAAGACACTCAAAATGATAAGAAAGCAAAGGAGGATGACAGTAAGCAGGTAGGCAGGGAGGTAGACAAACCAGCAGACTGGCTTTCAAAGGAATGACGCAAAAACAAAAAGACAAGACAGTCAAATAGAGAGGATGATCAACAGGTGGAGAAAAACAGACAATACTGCTGCTTTGGTAAGCAGAGGAAAAAATATAAGGAAAAAGAGGCACACAAGCACTTAGAGAGAGAGGCAGAGAGCAAATCCAGTTAACAAATACACAGATAAGACGGCCAACTGGGCAGAGAGCCAAAATGAGCTGCATCATTTTTCTTTGACTTTTCTGTTAGTGGTAAATATAAATACAGCAAGACCGCAAGACCTGAAAGGACGAGTCAGGAGGAGAGACAGTTTCTGTATTAAAAAACAGTCGGACAGCCAGAGTGAGTAGTATGAGCCGTCTGAAGGCTTTTCCACTTAGCACTGTCAGTCAGCCAGTCCAGCAGGTCTCTGTAGGGATGCTAGGCTGCATTACATTTGCCTGGAAGCTAAAAGCACACTGGACACACACTGCAGCCTGCTAATCAGGTCACCTGTTGCACAACACTGCACTGACACCAGCCACACGCACACTCACATACACTCATACACAAACACAGACCTATGAAGACATACAAATGTACACACTCGGTAATGGGCATTTGTGCACGCATGCGTGCCCTCTCCCTTTTAATCGCTCACACAAACACACACACACACAGGCCCCACAGGATAATGAATACGGACATCTCAGCTCTGCTTATTGCACTAATTACTTGCGCCTATAGAGGCTGAGTGTAATGCCCATTTATCACACAAGTGAAAGGAAAAAGTCTCAAAGCAAAATAAAGACTAAAAAGAATGGAGAGTAAAGAGTAAAGAACTGAATGGCAAAAATCTGTGAATTAGAAGAGCATACGAGAAAATGAGAACAGAACAGATAAGAGAAAATAGTACTCATGCAAGAAAAATATATGACTCTCTCTGTATGTGATGACAGTCATGAGTTACTGCATCTACTAAACACTGAGTTTAATCATTACTATATCAGAGGGGGAGATCAGCAAGAGAAAAGAAGAGGGAAACAGACAGAGAAAAGCAAAACAGTAGGGGGCAAAGGGAGGGACAGAGAGAGGGAGTCAGGGTGACAGAAACCAAATAAGAGAGAACGACAATGAGGAGGAGGTGACAGAGTGAGGGAGGAGACAGAAAGAGGTCAGACAGGCAGGATTTCAGCGTGTTGTGCGTAATCATGCCCGGGGCTACATTAACCCCAGGCTTTAACGACAACCAAACGCACAATAGGCATGTTTACATGCTCCACACACCAACACATTGTGGTCTGCATATATGGACGTGTATAGTCTGAATGGACTCAAATTTTGGGCTGCGAGTGGACCCTCACAAACATGTGCAGATGACAAATCTGTCATCACGTGGACACTTGCAGCCATGTGGACGCAGAAACTATAAATAAAGCTTCAGAGTGCATCTACAGCAGCATGATACTGTCACGTTGATGACAGTGGACACAAGTAGATACAGTGGATTCTCAAAACTGATAAAATCATTATGAGTAAAAGCTAAACATTAATATAACATCAATGGCAATCCTACTGATTTGGTAAGATATGTATTTCAGTGTAAAGTTAGAAAGACTGATGTTTTCTGTATAGTCTCTTTGGTACATAAACCTACGTAGAGAGGCTGTTAAAACTGAGCGTATTCTAAGTAACTACATGATTAAATTAACTAAATTACTCAAAACAGAGAATAGATTTTTTTTTTTATCATTATCACTATTTTAAAATTGCTCTAGGACTTGCAGATACCCTGCTTAGAAAGGTATCTATGTATCAGGGCCATTTCCAAGGATACAGTGCGTTTTGGTTGTAGTCACCAAGCAATGGGCCTTATGTCATAATTTACTGGAGTGTTTAATATCAACAGAAGATAAACACTGACCATCTGGGAAAATTTGCACTTACTGGTGCAAGGGGCTGCCGCAATGAAAAGAAAACACTTTACCAGCTTCTGTTGATGTTATGGGTCTCCCTAAGACTTCAACCGGTGCTTATAAATAATCAACACAACACACAGGTAGGATTTTGAAAATACTGACTGATGCTTTTCAGGAAGAAGAAAATACTGCCACAAACAAATTACGTTGTTTTGGAGGCAAATCTCCCAAAGTTCCTTGATAAATACGGTCTGCTGAAATTTCCCATTCATCTCTGGTAAAAACTGCACTGTTCAGGATGAAGAACAACTAAGTGTAGAGTCTGTTATATATCATCTACCTACGAAGCACTGTCATGTTGTGTTGAGAGTTAGCGTTTTTTTCCCTCTAAGCCTCTTTTTTTCCATATAACCTCTTCTTTATCCCTGCTGTCTTTCCTATAAAAACACATTTAATTCATTTCTATTATCATCCCTGGGACTCATCTGTCCCTCCATCCATCTTTTAATAAAAAGCCCCACTCATTTCAGTCACAGAGGTATCCATTCATTCCCTCCTGTTTCTCTTAGTGAACACACACTGCCAGACTGACACTAGACAGGATGACTCAAAAGAAAAAAAAACATGCATGTATTTGGAAGACCTCCCTTGTACTGCACATTTTTTGTAGCCTGTACCTTCCTTCATCTCCCTAACACCACCACCACCACCACCACCACCACCAAATCATGTGACTCAAATTGAAAACCCTGATATTTAGCACTCAGCTTTAGTCCAACAACATTTCTTTTTACATTTCATAGCAGAGCCCATGCTTTGGCCTCAGTCCACTGCTCAGCAAAACATATCAACTGTGAATTCAGAGTTTATTTTAATCCATCAATCTATCTTTTCTTAAAGAAGCTCAGCTTCAACACAAAAAGGGTTACTCAAAAAACCTTTGCCCATCATCACCAGATATGATGGAGGTACAACAGTTTGTATTCAAAACACTATCTCCTTTTGTTAAGCAGCTTAGCCCTGTGTAGTGATCCTGCTGTGGATTTAGGCTGCAAGAGTCGGGGAAAAAAAGCATGTAAAATAGGACGTCATGTTTTAAGAGTATACTGTGCTGTCCATGGGAATACATAACCAGCTATCTAGTTCATTTACATTTTAGGCGTTTAGCCGACACACTCATACACAGCGATTTCCTGCAGCAAATGAAAGACTAAGAGCACACCAGTGAATCATCATAACTCTAAGTAGCATAATAAAAGAAAACAAAAAGTGTCAAGAATTTTATATACAACAGATACAGATTATGTTCATGTTACATAACTGGCATTTCACCTTGATGCTCTCAAGGCTTTTTTTTTTTAAACGAATTCAGTCTTAATCATGTGACCAATAAAACACTCTCTCCATTACAGAGCGCTGTTCTACCCCATCTCTCTATCTCTATCAACTCTATACAAATTTCACAGTGGTCATATTTCTTAATTAAGGGGTCAATGCCCAAAATTAGTCATTGGCCTACTTCCAGTAGGTCTCCATATGACAAAGGCAGTCATATTTTTTTAATAAGCTGTGCTCTAAATGTGAAAAAATTACTTTTTCTAAGGTCTTCAGCTGAACTATTTTCTAAACCTGAAAAGAATGCATCAAAGTCAGTTCTTAGAGAAAGTGTGCAATCTAAATACTGACACAACATGTGAAACAATATTTTATATTCTGAACAAAATTCTAGACTAGTATTTATAGACATTTTTCTTTCACTGGAGAGAGCATAGTAAAGACAAAACCAAGAACGTTGTCAGTGTCTCAAAACCTCTGGCCATCAGGATCCTGAAAAACTGTTTTACTGACTTGGGCTTTGGGATGAGTCGCATACTGAGGTAAAGCCTTTGCATTCTGCCATTAATGGTCCCAGCACTGTGACTGTATTGTCTTACTGTCTGTAGACTGTTCAGTGTTGCAAGGGTTGAAACTAATAAAACCTGGTTGGGTATGCGTCACCTGTGGTAATAACTAAGAATATCCATGTCTGTATTGCAATCCCGAGCTTTAAAAAGTTATTTTGGTCTTTTCTGCACAAGATCAAACTGTTTTGGAGCATCTGCTGTTGAACTGGTGCCATTATAGTACTCTTTATACCTATAGGCTACAAAAGGGTCAGGCAAGAGCACATGATGTCTTTCACTATACAGGCCTGTGTTCTTCCCATCAGAAATGAATGCCTTGGGGCAATGTACACAAGCCTGGTTGGATAATCTAATGTCATGGATGTCATGTGTGTGACCTAAAGCATCCAGGCAAAAGCTCCACCCTGCAGCACAACAATATCAGCTCCCTGTCCTTTATTGCCACCTTGGACTAGGCATGGTAAATGCTCAACAACTGATCTCTAATCAGAATGCACTAGGAAGAACTGCCTCATGCCGTCACCAGGATGGAATTTGAACGGGTGTGAAATCCAAGTCATAGCACATCTGTTTGCTCTAATAAGCATGCATCAATAACATGCACATGTACTCAGACACACACACACCGTTCCTTCAGCTGAGGTCACAGCTGTTTGAGCCAAACTCCACTTGTGTGAACATAGAAATGGAAACAGTAATCCCCCATTTACCCTGAGCCAGCTTGTGCCAGTCTACAAAGTTGGCCAATATTGCTTTCAGCAGAGATAAACATTTGCATATGGGGCATCATAAATATAACTCATAAATGATACAGGGTAGAAGTAGAACTGAAGTTATAAATAATGTTTGGGTCCGAGGAAACAAGGCAGATGAATTCCAAAACTCATGGCTGTTTACTCTTTCACCCTGCTACTAGATGTTACAATCCATCAGTGCTTTAGTATCTGCTACCTACACTGATAGGAGACACACCGTGAAACTATAATCATTACTTTCAATGCATTTGGATTGTGTTAATTTGACATTTCCACACACAAAAAGCATTGCGAGATTCTGTCACTCAAGTATAAAAATGTTACTTGAGTTTTAGAAGATACGCCTATGACAGATTCACAGATCATCACAGTGGATCAACTCATTGAGAAAACACAGAACCCCCATTCACAAGGTAACAGCCCCTGGCTCCACAGCACACTGATGTGATCTAGGCCACGCTGCTCTCAGTAGCACAGAGGAGAGCTGAGCTATGGAGCGGCTTACATCTTCTGCCAGTCTGTCAAACACAGGGGACTGATGTGAGAGAGGCATGGCTTTGCATCTGCTGAAAGTAATGTACTGTTTTGGACCTTGATAGTTTGAACTACAAAGCAAAGGTTATGCAGTATATGAATTCTTAAACCTAAATATGAAAATAAACTGCTGCTAAAAAAAAAAAAGACATACATGTTTCATTGTGAAAATCATTTCTAAAGATTCCAGCTCTGGTTGTATATCTGAACCTATTACACTGGTATAATAAACTTATCACATTAAAATGGTAAAGACAAGCTGTTTACCAATAGCCATTGACTGGAAAGCTATAGTTGACAAAATGAGACCCTCTATGGTCTTTAAACTTGGTTGTTCAAATAAATAACAAAATATTTGACTACAGATCCTGACAGCCAGATAGAAAATGAGAGTGGGGAAGACTTAGATTTGATGAGTGGCAGATGAGGGCCGCTTTACTGAACTGTCTGCTCAGTGGGATGCTTTGAGAGCAAATGTGTGTATGCAAATATGTCAATTATCACACACTTAGAGAAATCCATCTCTAAGGAAGAGACGAAATGTATTCTGACTTTATCGGTGACAGGGCTTCAGTGCTCACCTCTACGCTCTTTCTCTTTCACACAAATACACTCTCATTCTGTCCAGTTTTACTTGCACAGACATGTTCATCACAACAGCTGATAATCATAACAACAGAGCATCAACTTACGTTCAAAGTCAGAATCATCATCTTCGTCATCCTCTCCATTGGACTCTGTTTGCATTGGCTCCCCATCAAACATCACTCCTTTCCCCGTCTTGCCACCAGAGCTGGCTCCATCCTGACTTCTGGTGTCCCGCAAACGGGTGAAGTACTGTACTGCAAAATCCACCAGGTCTGACGGCCTTTGTCGCAGCACCTCCACAGTGTATCCCTGCAGCAGTTCTGTCAACCCCACCGGTATCTCAATACTCATGGCTGTGTGTGGCTTGGTGGCGGTGTTTTCTATCTATCTATAGAAAGAGAGAAATGTGTCAGAATTTGTTTTGGTACTGAGTCATTCTTGTGTTTTGATACAGGGCTGTTGTGATGTGATTATGGATGGCTTAATTGTTACTGTCAACAGCTGACTTTGACGTTTACTACTCCAGCACACGCTTTGCCTGCGTGTGACCTGTGTATGTTGAGTGACAGATGAGAGCTCTGCATGACAGCTGGAACATACTGGAACAGCCTGGGTAACTAAGGAAATGACCGAGTTTAACAGCCGAACAGATACCACATTGCCATTTATGAGCAAGGTAGTGGAATGCCCTACATGAAGCGTTGCTGTGTGACACTGTCACTGAGCAGCCACTTTATCTGAGGTTGAGCCAAGGAACACACAGTTCCCACAGCTGCACAGAGCAGATATGACCTTAACATTTTCTATGGGGTGGACAGATAACCAGTGGCATTCGTTGTGTTTCAGTAACAACAGTGCTTGGCATCGCCAGAAACTGAGCTGTCAACTTAGGTGGGTGGCCGGTTCGAACTAGCTAGCAAAGCGGCTAATTAGCTAATTCTCCTGTCCACCAGCTGGTTCACAGTTCTTTTCGATCCACACACAGACGAGCTGAACACTTGGCTAAACTTACCGATCAAAGTTACTGATAGCTAACACATAATTATTGTAGCAAATGTAGTCGAGCTGCAGTCTCACTTTCTAACCCACCAGGCATTAGCTACACTGCTAGCTAGTGTGCCACCTTCAAGGAAGCCTTTACCGTTAGCTTACAGTATAGTATGGCGCACTGGCTGCAAGGGCTAAGCCACGGATAAGTGTCTGGCTGGATAAACGTCGCCATGCAAGCACAGCAAAATGTTCAGCACCGGTAAGCCGTAGGGTAAGCTAACTTAACGTTACCAACAGTGTGTCACTTACGTGCGATTCTGTCTCCCCGGCTAAACTAGCCAGTCCCCTCCTTCTCGGTGTCTTCCTTGTTCTCCCTTATTTCGCCTCTTCTTTCTAGCCAGTCTCTTTGCCAGTGTAGCGACCGTATCCCTCCACAAAAGACACTTGTACAACGTTAAGCCAACAATTTTACGTTAGCGTTACCTGGCTAACGTTTAGACGGCTTTTTTAGCTTGCCAGCCAGCTGTGCAGCGATGCTGGCTAAGTTGAGAGGAAAAAGCACTCGACTTCACCGCTGCAGCCTCTTACGACGTCCACGCACTTGGTGAGGGTGGGACTTGCTGTGGCAGCAAAGAGAGCGGGCTAGCTGACAAGGCTAACTGGTTGACTTGCTAAGTACTTGTTAGCAACTGCCTGTTTTCTTTTGGCAACTACCTAGCGACTCTACTCTCCTCAAGACATAAGTAAGCCAGCAGCTGCTGCCAGGTGACAAATCCTAAGCTCGGCGTTTACAGCGCCGCGCCACACCGCCAGTAAGTACAACCAGAAGTACCGAAGGAAACGCTTTTTAAAGCTATTCCCACAGTGTGACGGCTAATTATAACAAGAGAATCCTGCAAAAATTAACTGAAAATTAACACGTTTACTCCCTCCCTGCGAGGCAGTCCACAGTCTTTACGCAAGGATGAACCGCTGGCACTGGCAAGCGTGAGTGGGCGTGGTTAGTCAGAAAGCAAAACCGCTTGACATTGATTGACAGAAAGCGCCACCAATCAGAATAGAACTTCAGAATGCCAAGCCAATAGGATATAGTTGTAGAGTAGAGGCGGGACCGAAGGCAGAACCATATTAGTACACTCTGAGAAGGACCACACCCACAGAAGTGGCCTTGTCAATTTGAAATATCACATCATAAAAAATTATTAGAGCTGGAACACATTCCAGCCAACATGTCTGGCTGAGAAGATGTGTTGTGCTGGAACATCAATTAATTGATTTATAATTGTCTAATGTGTTCAGAATACTGCAAGTAGAGGAGTATTGGAGGCTGTGGTGTGATACAAAAAGGAAAAAAGTCACACACACACACACACACACACACACACACACACACATATATATATATATATATATATATATATATATATATACATACATACATACATATATGTATATACAGGAAAGGGCTTATTGCAAAATAAATGTTTTGAAATATTAAAATATTTTCCTAGTCTCAGTCTGTCTGTCCACCCATCATGGTACAGCTCTAAGTCTCCAACAGAATGCTGTTCTCGAAAAGCCTTTGCTCTCTCTGGGATTCTCTTCTGTCCCAGTTCCCTTCTTTGCTTTCACTTCTCATTCGTTCCCTTTCTTAACCCACCATCCATACATCATCCTTTTTGTCCTTAGTTCAAGGAACTTTCAAGGCTCTTCTTAGTTCAGATAAGACAGCATACTCTACTGTTACCCTCTGAACTTTTATATCAAACCTTCATGTGTCCCCCATAAATCGTCTTTCATCTGAGTGAATTAATCAGTCTGTTTTTCTATTTTCTATTTTTGTACACACAGCGTCACTACATTATAACTAATGATTCTTGTTTCCCCCTCTGTCCTCCTGCTCTTGTTTATTTTGGTTTAATCCAGGTCTACAGTCAGTTTTCCCCAGCAAAAATGAGCAGACTTAAATGGAACAGGGGGTCACTAAGGATGGATTTATAGCTACCTATTCTGAGAGGTTTGCTAAGCACCATCACAGTCCATGTAGCATCTCCTCTCTTCCATTTCTTCTCCTCAGATGTCACAGAGGTAAAGCCGTTGCCATGGCCACAGTGAGCCCAGATTTAATTCCTCGAACCCATTTCTGATTGGCCCTGGGTCTTTGTTTCCAACAAACACTGAGGGAAATCAGACCCCCAGGCTCCCTCTGCTGGGAGAATAACTTTAGAAATGACATGTTCTTAAAAAAGATTTCTTGTTTATTGAAGATTGTTAAAAGATTTTCCCCCAAATAAACCACATCCGTGGTACGACATTTCTAAGTCTCACAGGATGATGGAGGTCGATTATACTGCTTCTATCAATTAGCTTGTGAACCTTACTGCTCTCCCTTGTCATGAATAATCACTGCTCTACGTACCCTACTGTACAGTAATTAGTTCACAGTAAGACTCATGTCTGTGTGCCCCCCATGGGAGCACATTTTTCTGTGGAAAGATTTCCCACTGGACCCACAGGAACATGAACAACTGGCAGTCCAAGCCTTACTGAAAGTGACAGATGAATATTCACATGTATAGTCGGGACTCTGGTCTTTGCTTTTCTTGAAGTGCCATCCTTTGGGAGTTGCTGCTAATGTGGTACCAGCAAACTCCAAAAATGTCTCAAGGAGAGCTGCTAGCCTACATTTTCAGAAAGAGAGGAGGAGAGAGAAAATGGGGCAGTGGAAGCAGATTCAAAGAAAGCAAGAGAGACAGAGTGAAAAAGACTGTGAAAAAGTGTGTACTGTGTGTGTGTGCGTATACTGTGCGCCTTTTAATATCTGTCCTGTCCAGACATCTCCATCTTGGACTGCTGATGTACAGCCAGTTTTCCCTTTAGTCGTTATCAGGTGTTGACATGAGGATGAACGAGGGGGAGGAGGATGAGAGATTTACTAAGAGAAAACAGACCGATGATGAGCACTGTTAGCATATGCTTGGAGTGAAGAGGGTTGTCTGGCTTGCAAACCTTGTTGAATTTCATCCGTACTCTAATTGATTTACTCTCCAACGTAGAGATCCACATAAAAGCAGCAATGAAACTACTGTCTAATTCCCTCAGATTGAATGATTTAAAAAAAAAAAAAAACTTGCCCTGCTCAGACTGAGTCACGTGATCAGTGACGGAGGAAAATACCACCAAATATAAATACACTAGAGTATGTAAGTGTTTGTTTTAAAGTATGATATCAAAATGTGTGCCTTGGAAATTACTGCTAGGGCTCGAAATGTTTAGTGTTAAAAGAGTCAGCACCTCAGTGTTTGGACAATGGTATGGGTAAAGATGAAGAAGTTTGAATCCCAAACCCAAATAAAGCTCTGTGAGAGAAAAATCTCTGCATTTTAAATCTTCAGGTTCATTCATGCCTGTGTGTACACAGATCCTAAAATACAGCTCTAGCACTGCATTCATATGGCCAGGCTGTCTTCATTCAGAATTCTGTGATGCAATGCCACCACCTAGTGGCTGCTTTGTGTTTTCATCTGTTTAGAACTATACTGGAGATGGATTCCCCCCAAAAAGAAAATTCCTCCCACGCTGCTCTTCCTTTCTTGTACAGTGTTTATACCACACTGTTTAAATATACTTCAATAATGAACTGAACAGTGAAGCTAAGTGAAAACACCTACTTCACACTGAACCCATTATCCAGAGAAGAAAGACCTGAAAGTATTTAAGTTAAACAGTCATATAGTTTATTCTGTCAGAGAGTATGGACATTATGAACCTTCTAGTAACAAGCAGTTTGACTTTCAGTGATTCAGAAGTATTTCCATTATTACAGTTTACTATATATACATCTTATATACAATATTTTGTCACACTTGAATTAAATTGTCTAATGCTGCAACTCAACTTCTTATGCAATGACTACAATAAATCAGTGAAGGGTGTACTGAGGTTAAGTAGATTATGATTCTTTTCTTTTGCAGTTGTTTAATATTTGTATTTGAGTTAAATTAAGGTTTGGGGTACACTGTCTTTAGCAAAGAAAAACAGCACGTTGTTGAACATCTACCTTTCATCACTTGATGGTTGAGTATCAGCACTGGACTATTCAAATCAGGCGTCATCCAGTATTTAGTAAACTGTTGATGCAAACAACACATTACTTTACAAGGAAGACTCAACAATATGATGTCTCATCATTATCTTTATGTGGTCCATAATGTGCTGCCTGAAAACATCAACTCCCACCTTGTGAGTAATGATATTGTATGTCACTGCATGCTCATGTTAGAGTTGGATTTATATTATTATTCCACTGTGTAATGAAAAAAAAAGAGAGAGAGAGAACTCTGCTCCATCACATTAGATGTCTTTCTGGAGTGAGCATTGCTTTTGTTGATAATTGACACTTCATCTTCCCAGGTTTTATATCACGTAGCTGAGTTTTCCTAAGTATTTGTTTATTCATGAGCAGTGTCACATGAGAAAAGTACAGAGTAACTGCACTGTGCAAGTAATGACAAACCATGTTAAAGTTTGACTCCAGTTCTGCCAAAGATGCTAAGTGTGAATATTTTAATGCTGTGTTATTCTATAGTTTTCCTGAAAACCTGAATTTGTAGGGTGTAATTTGACATGTTGATTTCATCCCTTTGATGCCTTTTCATTTCACCTCAACAACACGTCTGGATTGACTAAGACAGTTTGAAATGTATTGGCCCCCTTTACAAAAGCCTCACCATATCTAAACATGTACAAATACGGACAAGAGAAAGGAATGCATCCATTCAATACATAACAGTCACGATGGACTCAAAAACGTATACACATCTGGTTCTTGTTGTTTTCTGGTTGGAAATATGTGGGGGAAAATGGATTCAAGTTCCAAATGTTATACAGTCATTCTGTCATTATAACAACTCCAGGCAGAGCAAAAGCATTGCCTTTAATGTCAAGTATTGTGTTTCTAGATAATGTGGGGGTCTTTAAAGCTAAAACAAAATAATTGTTTAGAGGAGCTGGGAGGTATTTAAAAGTATCTGAGTCAGTACTGAAGGATTCAGAAACAGTTTTTGACCTATATCTGCTTAGACCCCCAGATTGGATAGATATTCAGACAGACAGAAAGACAAAAGAGACAGACAGGAAAAAGACAAGCAGACAGACGCAACTACTGAACCAGAACCAGAAACAGCTGTGATGACAGACAGCCAGAAAAGCCAGAATAACAGAGAAGCGGATCTGCTTAATGCTGCTCTGCACAGTTCATTTATATCAAAACACACACACACACACTCACGGACTCACACACAGGCACAGACACACTCAAAGACACATTCGTCATAGTAATAAGGCACAAACAACACTAGACCACAATCCAAAAATAGACAAACATACAATACACATTCCCATGAAAATCTCTAAAATTGTGTGGAATTCTTAGTCAAATGAATCCGAGGCTTTTTTTTTCTTCTTCTCAGAAATCAGGCTGATGTTGGGAGGACACCTGATACCTGCAATTTAGGCTTTTGACCAAATTGTCTTTCTTCTGAGGTTTGAAAAGAAGGTTTTATGAATGGAGAAAGCTACATTAAGTCTCTCATTCATACCCACCTTTAACTCAAAGTTAAAAAAAAAAAAAAAATCTACATTTTAAGTGAAAAGCTAATTTGGGAAAGAAGTACAAGATTTTCCCAAACCTGTAGCAATAACACCCTGGCTGTTAAGATTTTGTTCTAAAATGAAAAAATATCAAATGGTTTAAACAAACAAGGTTCTCTGACAAACTGCAACAAGACTTCAACACAACAGTGACTTAAACACACAGTAGTAAAATACTCTATGAAAAATCATATCAGAAACATTGTCATTCATTTTTGGGATCGCTGAGCTTACATACATACAACCTTAAACCAGTTTCCGACAATGGTCTCATGAATCTCCATGTGGCTGAGCATCAACAGTAAGTGACTGGTGACTGGTTTATGCTGTAAAAAGTGCCTTGTCATGATGTGTAATCATTATATAATTGCCTATACATAAAATTAATTTGTATAAATATCCTAGATAAGATAAATAAAAGATCTTGATTTTTGCATTTCCATCAAGTGTTAACAATGCTATGCTATTGTACAGTGTATTACAATTATGTTCAGTAATCAAGCAGTCTGGTAACTAGAAATACATCAAATCAGTCAAAACAAAGAAAAAAAAAAAGCAAGATTTGAACTGGGGTTTTGTTCCAAAATGCAAAATCAATTATTTGAAAACTTAAGTTTTCAGTGGAGGAAATTATTCCACTCTAACAGCCTGGATCATCTGTATTTTACAGATATGATGATGAAGTTAAGGTACAATTTTTTTTAAAAATGCATTTTGGAGAAGACCTCTTCAATTCTTGCTGCTCACTTGAGCACTGACTCCATTCATGCAAATTCTGCAATGAACCTTTCCAGTGCACTTCAGTCTCTGTCCTGTGCACTTTAGTCTTCCATTGTATATAACAGCTCTTTTCTTTGAAACAGTCATAAAGTCGAGATAAAAAAAAAAAACTGACAAACCAGCAGGACAATTAAATTTAGATTCAGTGGTTTCCTGTCCTCGTTATTTTCTCTCACTCACTAAATAAAGAACTTTTGTCCTAAATAAAAAAAGATATAACAGTCAAGTGGATTATTACATATTAACAGGTCACTGCAACTCTACATGGCTATCTCTCAGTATGGCAAACCTGCATATGAACCATGCCTGTGTAAGTGTACATGCCAGTAGAAAAGGATATTGGCATGGATATGGATGGCTTACATGGCTTTACAAGATGAGAGGATTGTGTCAGGAATTGCACACCTTTAAGACAGGTGAGTAGGAATGGAATATGATAAAGAAGTGGTGGCCTCTTAAATTTCTCTAATAGGCCTTTGACCATTTTTTATTCAAAGCAAGGCATAGATGTATATATGAACACAAACTTACTAGAAAAAAAGAAAAATGTTGTTCTTAAATGCTCCTATAAATCACACTTTGCTTGACTGGAAACAGCGTGTTTTCAGACAGCTACAAACAGCAGCCAGGCCTGATTTGAATTTGTCAAGTGTGTGGAGCTCTTATTATTCACTGTGAACTGATGAAGCTAATTGTTTGCTCCCTTATCTCGATGCTCACACAAAAGGGAATCCTCAGAGCAGCAAATGAACAACCAGCCCTGTCTGTTGTACACCCTACACCATAAACAAATACAGTTTTCACAGGTTGAATTTTCTAGGGGAGAGAAAAGCTGCTACCATGGTTACTGACAGCTTCTCTCCTGTCTTTCTCTTTCTCTCAATCTTCGCTCACTCCATCTCCATTGCTCTCCGCCTCCATAGTTAACGATAGCAGTAATATTCACTTGTGTAGTCTGACAGGTAGAGCTTTTGAAATTTACTGTTCCATAGGATCCTGCAAAGTTAAATCAGCTGTACTCATGCAGTGCAGCAGGGGTGCTATTATGAGTATGAATACAACTGGGGCTGTGTAGTCTTTGTGTGTGCTGCGCCTGCCGCAGCCCAATCAGGAGTAGACTGTGTTTGAAGTGCTTATGATATAAACCCCTGCAGTTCTGGTTGAGGTGAAGGATCTGGCTCCCACTGGGACTGAGGAATACGTTACATCTCCATCTATGTCTGCAGCAGTAGCAGTGTTATCTGGAAAAATACAGTCTGGTGCCCAAGAAAAAGAGAAGAGGATGTACTTATATCCTGATTTTACCTCTTTTTTTGGGGGGGGGACTTTTCCTTTAATTTTTTTCTGTGATTTATTTCTTATTATATCCATTTTATTCATACACTAAAACACTTACATTTGCGTTTGATGTCAATTCATTAATCTCTCATAGGTAGTGGTAACAGTTTACACCAGAGACAAAATAAGAGAATAAAAATAGCAAAACAGAATGGAGCTCAAAGGTATCTGTGGAGCTCCAGTGACTTGTGGTCACACTAGCAGGCCCACTAATTAGATCACACTTTTTGCTTTCCTAAAGCCATCCAGTGTGGTAAGATATAGCATTAAGCTGAGCTGGTTAAGTGATGAGTCCCCTGTTAGATGAGTGGGAGCTTATGGGCAAAAGAAATGGGGGAAAAAATTATTTGATTTAAATTTTAACCTGTTGCTGTTCTGATAATTGACCACTAGGGACAGTGTGGGTGGCTGATAGTACAAGATGTTTGAATCTGTAGTAGAACAAGGGGCCCTGTGATCAACAGAACAAAGAGCACTGCTCACCACATCTACAACTATAAAAAGAAGCGACCAGAGGCCGTGAAACAGGGTGACACAGGGTGAGACGGGGTGAGAGAGGATGGGAGTGAAGAGGCAGAAAGGAGGAGAGACAGAGCAGCAGGCATGGAGCCAGAAATTTATCTCATTCTGCCAGTCTTGTAGTGATCACCCTGGTTACTACACATGTAAAATAGAATTTTAAAAATTCTACCTCGCTGCTGGCCCGCTGCCGTGGTTACACATGAGTAGCGGTCACCGTGGATACAGCACTGAGCCTCCCCTACACTCTCTGCATGACTCCCTTTGAATTCTGAGCGATAAAGGAAAAAATCTAAACGCTAGTGTGACACAGTCAATTATGTTTCCAAGAACTGCACACTGGATGTATTTTCTACAGGACATGTAGGATGTCTGAAGTCAACAACTAGAAGCATTAGTTGTATGAACTGTATGTATGTCTGATGTTTTACATGACAAAAACATCACAATGTCTGATCCTTTTCTATGCTTGATGTTGGGGGCGAACAAACTTTGAAACTTTTGCTGAAACTCTCATGCTCGATGAATAGGTGGGGACAGCTTAGCACACGTAGCAATACTGGCTAATTACAGTCTACTCACCAGTATGAAATGGTGAGCTCACTGTGTGCGGCTGTATAGCTTATAATTAACGGCTAGCAAGAATATAGGCCACCGTGACATTATTGCTGTGGTTTCATTGAAGCCACCTCAAATACTGCACACTGCTGCTACTACTTTGAGAGCTGAAAAAGAAAAGGGGAAGTTGAGCTTGACCGCTGTTTTAGCAGCTCATACTGCAGGTAGATGTTTGAAAAACTCCTCCTTCACTATTCCTGTTCCTAGTTCTGTTCTGCAGACAGAAATTTAGAAATGGATCCAAGTCTCCCCAAAATTTGGTTCAAAGTAGTCAAATGAGCCTAAGGAATACTGCAATCAGGCTATAAAGTACCCAACATGTGTACATTAGAATGACCCTGCATGTATCTGTTACTTAAACTTGATTCTTACTAACATGAAAACATATACTAGATTGCTGTGGTGTTTAGGTGCAGTCCTCAGTGGTATTTATTCCTCCTCATCTGCTATTCTGTTGAACTTCCTGACTATGACTATGGCATTGTTCTGAAATAGAGGCTGGATTCCCACTGTGGTCATCCATGTGTGCGGCCGTATTACTTTAAGGTGGTTTGGATAAAAGTGTCCACCAAACAGCAGATGCTATGTGAACAAAGGGAGATCTACTTTTGTCCCCAATAACAGAGCGACGTGTCCCTCTCGTATTCCAGCTGAGCCCCTGTCTGCAGCCTGAGCTTAATGAAGTTACTGTTTCAAAGAGTGACTCTTAACGGTGAAGTCAACAGTGACCTTAAAGGTCAAAGGTCGCAGAAAGGAGAGGCCCTCTGCCCTCTCGACCCTTGCGCCCTCCCTCTAATTACCACCTGCAGAGAGAGGGACAAAACAGCTTCACCTGGTTAGTTTGGTCATTCAGTCAGTACATGAAGGTGGAGGGGAAGAAAATTCGACTCTACACGAGCTGCCTGTGTCAAAAGTGATATTTTACGTAATTTGTAAAACAGTGCAATCGAGGAGAAGGCAGAGGAGGGAGATGGGCTTAAAGCAGATTAGAGCATGAGGAGCAATTTATTGAGCATTCAACCTACATTGGAACCTACAGCAACTCCAGTGGTGCTGTCCTCTAGCTGATCCTGACCTCTGACCTGACCTGTGAATGGAGGGTGAACTAAAAGGAAATGTCCCTCTGCAGATAAATAATGTATTAAGTTGTTGCTGTATGTCTAGGAGATGGAAACTTGATTATTGCACGTTGAACCCCAGCATACTGAAGCTTAAACTTTGCCCCTCTTGAGCTGCTTGTGAGTGAGGTCTAATAGAGATGATGAAATAGTAACCAAATCAGCTTGCAGGATTAAATTAATGTATGATTGTGATTTTTGCAGTGAAACTGACAACTGCTGCTGAGTATCTACAAGAAGAAGTGGTTTCTGACCACATCATCCAATTTAAATTGGTGGGCTGATTGACAGGTACACAGGAGAGTGTGGTAAATTCTTTTTGTACAGTATATGCCCAGAGGATAAAGTTAGTTAAATTATTATACTGAGAAAATAATGTCAGTCTTTGAGCCCCAATGTATTTCTCAGACTAGAGAGTGTAGTAGTATTGTTACGCCTGATGGGCTACTGGAAACTGAGCAGGCCTCTTAGGAAGAGTTTGGCAGTTGCCCTGGAACGCTGACTTGGTCGTACAAGTTACAAGTCTACGAGCCTTGTTGTGGTTGTGGCGATGTCGTGGCGGGGAGGCGCTCTGTGATCCAGCCGGCCACTTCCTTTAACACGGACTGGGCCACCTCTGGGAGGTCGTGGTGAAGGGCGTGGTAGCCTCCCTCGTAGATCTGGAGAGAGTCAGAGAGACGATAAGCACACAAGAGGGAAGTTGTTAAAACTGCTTTACCTAGAGAACACAAAATACTCAGTCAGTCTTTGTCACGCTTAGCTTAACGTACAGGGAAATACCACAGAAGAAAATAAAGAGATGCTTTTCTGTGATCAGCAAACTTCCTGATACTCTTCATTCTGATTTGGAAAACCCCAGATATTTGATAAACCAATCATTGTTTTGACAAGATGTGAAGAAGACAAGAAGTGAAGTGGCAGCATCTCATGAACACCATGTGATCCTCATTTACATACATTTGTCTTATGATGCTGCAGGAGACAGGAAGAGCATCCAGAAATATAAGAAGTGACCGGGAACTCTCTTCTCTCTTTTCACTTCTCTCATCTCTTGTTCTTGTTCACCCTCTTTACCTCCCATGTGATGAACCATGTGATAACAGTAGCATGTGAACTTCCTTCTTTACAAATACACATCCTTCTACAGATGAGGAAGAATTTATCAAAGTTAAACAGCATCAAACTGCTGAAAGGTTTCATTCTATAATGCAGAATCCAATCACTGAAAACAAAAATCCAAAATATCTTCAACAGCCAACAGCTTATTTTGATTACTGACAGGATCACTTATAAGGTGAGTATACAGTGTTAAACTGAGTATGAAACATTTTTAGATGGTAACTCCTCAAAAAAGTCAACTCATGTTATTTTCAAAATGTCAGAGGGCAGTGTTGTGATAAATTGTTCCATATTTTGAGGGATTCCTTCGAGTCATTCCTGAGATATCACATCACAGTCACAGTTTTTTGACCTTGTGATGGACCAAAAGCTAATCAAGTTCAAGTCCAGGTGAACGTTCACTCTGGGTATTCTTGAGATATTGCATTCACATGAATGTGAGGCCACTATGATCTTGACCTTTGACCTTTGACCACCAAGATCTATTCATTTCATCCTTGACTCCAAGTGAACGTTTGAAGAAATTACCTCGAGGCGTTCCTGAGATATTTTGCTCATAAGAATGGGACAAAGGGACAACCTGAAAACATAACGCCTCAGGCTACGACTTTCACCAGTGTGGAGGCATGAAAAGACTAAAACAAAATGACACATATAAACAAACCACTCTTACTTTGAGTGTCTTGTCTGAGCTTGGGGCGTTCTCGTACATCATCTTGGAGCCCCTGATGTCGCAGAGCTTGTCAGCATCGCCGTGCAGGAGCAGGAAGGGCCAGCTAATAGAAGGGATCTCCTTCTCGATGCGAGCCGCAGCCCCGATCAGCTGTATGCCGAACGACACCCGCAACCCGCCATGGTAGTTCAGCTCATCAGTGTCGTATGCCTCCACCTGGCAGAACACAAGGGGACATAAGAATAATGGGGAGAAGTGGATGATACTCTAGTCTATCAACCTTTTTCTTTTGATGTTGGACTGATTTTGATGCAAGCTCTTAGGATTTTCCTGCAGCTCCACTGTTTCTTTGACTTCACAAACATCAATTTTACGCCTTTGCTTTACACAAAATCAAGTCAAGTGTTTAAGAGGTTCATCAATAGATGAACCTAAAATTCTGCATTTCTTCTAATTTCTCAGTGTTGCCATAGCATCTACATTTTTGTTTGACAGAAAGTGTTATCTAGTGTTATCTTTGTGTTAAGTGGCTATATTTAACAAGCACAATAAATCTCAGTTGAATCCAAATATGGAAGAAGAAATGGGCCCAGAAGAGGGTCATAAAAATGAGAAGATTCCTGGGAAAACCATGAGAGTTGACAAGTGGGAGTAAGTATGGTTAATAAATGGTTGGGGGCCTTTATGGAAAGGGAGACAAAAAAAAAAAGAGTAAAAGAGACAGAAAGACTATGTGACACTGAAGCAGGCAGGCGGGCCAGATGAAAGGAAAAAGATAGCTTTCACTGGTTTAAATCACAGTTGCAGAGCAGAGGACACACCCTGTTCCTCTGGCATTTAACATCAGTATTTTCAAGTTCCATACGTGCTCGCACATAAATCACACACATCCATACCTATTCATGAAGTATGTAAACACAGCTGATGGCCCACTCCAGCAGCCTCTCTCTGGACACATGTGCTGCTGCTTTAAATAATGAATAGCTGAAAGCTGAGCTGTGACACAACATGACCTGCTCAGCAGCTCAGAGGAGTCTGTGACACCCACAAAACACTGTCTTAAAAGAGAAAGATTGCCTTCCAAACTGAGAAAACATCATACTGAATGAATTCCGAAAATGTCTTGAAGATCACTGCGGCTTATCGTTTATTTCTCTTAATCACACTTTTTCATAGTTATAATAATGTGCAGTGTAAAAAGTCAAAACTAAGAAGTTTTGTGTTAAAAAAAATCTAATGATTTTTTTGTTTTAGATTGTTGGGCCATATTTGCTCATTTGTATTTGACTTATGTTGTAAAACATCTCAGTAATGCTTGGTTAGATAATATTGCAAATTATACCTATCTAAACACATTAAAGCTTTATTCATACTTGTGTATTAAGGAATTACATCAAATGACTTCTTATTAGATTCACTTGACACACTAATGCTTACATACTCAATACCATATACCTCCACTTATGTATATGTTTTTGTATACAGCATCATGTGCAATGCAGCCACACACAGACACATGTATTTCATTCACTTATTTGATTAGCTACTTAAGTTTAGAAGTGGCTGAATGGTTATAGTGTGTTCCACATGACCGTGAGGTCCGTGATCCACGTCAAGGACAGAGATCCGATCTCAATGAGGATAATGAGAGGTCATTAAAAATACCAGCTGTAAATGCAAAAGCAATCGGATCATTTATTATCTGGATAATGCATTTTAATACCAGGTGTATATGGGGTGTTTGTTGCATGTTGTACCCTTTGTCTCTCCCCAGTGTTTCCTGCCTCCCTCCTCACTTAACAAATGATCAAATAAATGCCAGGAAAATAATAATTTAAAGAAGAAGTTTAAAGACCTAACCAAGGATGGAGGTTACAAATTATCTTCAGTTAGATGCCCTACATGCATTATATCAGCTACATTGCTTAATCCCTATGGTTATCTTGATGTAAGTAACATAAATAAATATCACAGTGAATGAAACAGCATAATTCAGCAACCATGTGGACCCACCATCACTCGTATTACAACAGATATGAAAGAGAAAACTGATGCAGGAGTATGAAGGAGAACCAAGTATTAAGTAGAAAGTATAAATAGTATAAATCCAGCTTTACTTTGACCACCCCCCGTCAAGAACCTTCTTATCTACTAAATCTATTGTGTCTATTATTGTACCTGGGAGAAGTGAACTGTAGGAAGCAGAGGTAGCAGGATGTGGGATCCTATTGTTAGTACAAAACTTACTGTTAAGCAGGCAAGCACGACAGTACGAAAACCATAACATGTTCACAGGTGCAAATACGTGCAAACAGTGGCGTGCAGACCTTTGTCTATGTGTGTGTTCCTCTCTTTGGTGGTTCAACTTAAGGTTGTACAAGAAATGAGGGCGCATCAGCACACACAACACACACACACACTAAATGCACAGTAAATGCACCTGTTTATATAATTACAAACAACACAATACAACCCACCCAGGGTACAAATGCGCACACAAACTTGGCCAGACAACAAAACACTTGCAGTTTGGAAAGGGTTCAAAGTATCTGTCATGGGGTGGTCTCTCATCCTGAACATGGTGCATAACTTCACACACACGCACACGCACATGCACATACACACACACACACACACACACACACACACCAGCAACTGTCTCTCACCTGCGTCTTGTCCCGTGAGATCCATTTAGACTCGATGGAGCCCAGAGTGAGGCTGGGTAGCATGCGGTGCAGGACCTTCGCTACAAAAATCTACAAAGAGCAAACAAAGACAAGACAAACCAGGCATTCAAGTTTATTTTTTCACACATTATCACGTCCCTGAAGAATATTTCTATCTATCTTTTTCTTGCCATCTGATTAGTGTTAAAACACTAAGGAAGTTTTGAGTGCAGTATTCTTACTGCATGTTTCTGCCAGTGTAGGAATTAAAAACACATTTGCTGTACTTAAAGCACGCTAAGTCTCTTCTCCTAACAAAGAAATTCTGACCAGTGTTGTCAGTGTTTGGCCTTGAAAATTGGACACACTTGTCTCTTTGATTCAGTAAGAGACAGCTAAGACTGCTCAAGTGGTGCTTACACTGATTTTTGCCATTCAAACATAAAAGGTGTCAGTATTATGCTCATCACCCACAACAGGCCTGAGTGGAGTAAGGTGACTGACTGCTGGTAATTAGGAAGGAGAGAGGAGAGGAAAAGGAGAAAGTAACTATGTGATACCTTGAACGGCGTGGCTGTGTCTGGGTTCATCTGGACCATCGGCCCAATCAGAACCACTCCAGCAAAATCACTGGGCCTCTCGCAGGCTGTCAGGATAGAGATAGCACCGCCCTGGGGGGGGGGGACAGAATATAGATTTTGTAAATGAAGTGAAATTTGATATTTTTTTCCCAAATGAGAATCCATCTGACAAACACGTTCAGATGACTGTTAAGCAGACAGAGTCACACTGGAGGAGGCTTGAGGTGAAGATTAGACAAACCAGGTAATTATTTCATATTTTTCAACACAAACATAGACTAAAGCCATGGTTCCAGCAGCCACGAAGCCTACAAAACACACCACATCATTAATATATATTTTAAGAAAATCTCACCCTGCCCAACACGTTTGTGCAATTATTTTGTGTACTAGTTATATAAACTGATGAAATGCAAATCTGTCCTATTTGCTACACTACAAACAGAGCTTTTGGCTTTCATTACAGTGCATATCAGATTTTGGGTTTAAAGCTACTGAGTGTAGCTTAATAGTCCTATAACTTGTTTATGTCCCAGTAAACAGTACCAAAAATCTATACAATATTCAATAATGGAGATTTCATGTCACTGGATCCATGTCACAAGCTGTTTGCTATTCCATTGTTATCAATATCAGCTGGTCACGGTAGTACCGACTGACACTCATGTGACCTGATTGGTATTTTGATCGTGATTTTGGTCGTTTTGTGGCAAATAATTCAGTTCCAGGTTATAAGTCACAGCCTTTCAGTTAATTATCATTCTGGATTAAACAAAGCTATAACATTATACATGATATGGATTTAGCTGACACTTGGACAGAGCAGCTTGAAATGAGGACAATGGTATTTGTTTGACTTTCTTCAAAGGTTAAAGCAGCCAGTAGGGAGGAATAATGTATTCCAGTGACTCAGACTGATGATAGAGAATTACCAAGAATATACATAATAAAAGCATTTTAAAAGAGCTGTGAACACGTGAACAGAAGCAGCTTAAAGTGTAAAAAATGGAAGAATGTTTCAGTGAGAGGAGAAGATACGTAACAGAGGACAAGGAGGGTTTTTTTCTCGTCTAACTGGAGTGGGAAGGTCCTAGCAAAGTAGGTGAGAGGTTTTGATGCGAGGAGCAGTGGGAAAACTACTCAGAGGTCAAGACGAACATAAAACAATCTGTCTTTTGTTTGGACGGGCGTGAGTTTCCACCCTGCTCTTTTGTTGCTGTCGCTCTACACAGACTGAGAGAGAAATGTGAAAGTGAATACAAGGCCCTCAGGGCACAATATGCACTGTGTAGCTGCAGCAAACGGCAGCACAGGGCCATACCTTGGCACCCACGGTGACATTTGGGATTGTGATTTAAATCCCACGATGTAGGGCCATGATAATTAGCAGCTCTGTGGCAGCCAAGGCTCAAATCAATTTGCCACGGTTAACTTTGGCATAGGCTTCTCTTCTCATATGCAACAAGTGCAAGTGTCTGCACAGGTGCACACACACACACACACACACACAAAGCACAGTGATTCTGCATGGGTGAATCTGTCCCCCTCTCTCTCCTTTTCTGCAGACTAATTGGCTTCAACTTTGTTTATGTGAGCTTTCATTGTCACTTGTGTGAATATTCATCAGGCTGGGGCCAATGACAGGCTCACTTCATGAAAAGAGGCACTAAGTAGAGAAAGACAAAACATTTCCCACCAGAAAATCTCACTTTCTAAAGACACAAGAACACACTCACACACTGCAAGTGCCCACACAAACACACAGAGTTGGGAGAAAAAAAAGAGGCCTGCTAGTTCGATACCAGCGCATCCTCAAGACTACCCTGAAATATCCATTTGTAAACACCATGACACACACAGCTAATCACGTTGCTCGATCAAATGGAGAAATTGCCTTCGGGTGATGTAAGCTGCCCAAACTAGCTGATCGGTTCAACACACTTGATTCCTGGTTAAATATAACAAGATGACGGAATGTAATTTGGTGCAAAAGCCCATTCTGTGAATAATGGAGGAGGAGGATTGGGACAGAGAAGCTCTTTAAGAAGCTGATTAGAGGCCCTCTTGAACTGGGACTGAGAGGATGAATACTGGTATTGTATGCTGTCTGTCCGCTGGCAGTAGGTCGACTTGAAGTGTCATAAACTGCCTGAGGAGCTAACGTACTGGCATTATATGGATTATACTATCATAGTATGTAATGAATGCACAGACATTATATGAAGTAGGCTGCTGTTAAATGGACATTATTTAGACTAAAGGGCTACATACACATTATAGAGACAAAACAGTTAATACGTATACATTATGTGGACTGAAAATTAAGGCTAGGGGAGGGGGAGAATTAAGGTTCATTTCGATCATTCAGGTGATACAACGTCCAGAAAAAATGATCTAAATGTTCTAAATGATCTAAATCACTCGACCAGGGTTTTAGTTAAAGACGTGTCACTGATTATCAGAAAGATGTCATCAGTTTCCTGATGGCATTCAAAAATAAAGACATCTTTTTGTTGAACAGAAGTTATCTACAATATAAACTCCATTCCAGGTATTCAAAAAAGGAAAAAATATAATCAAAAAAATAGCATGAAATATGGTTTAGAGTAAAATGAAACTGAATGAGTAATAGAGAGAGAGAGCGATGGAGGGTTAAAAAGCTGAACAAACAGACCGAACCCCTTACGGTGAATAACCATTACATAAAACTCTGGCACTGAGGAAGTAGGACAAATGAGCTCAGGCCAGAAATACTGATGAAGACGGAGAGAAATGAGGAAGAGTGGGAAGGAGCCAGAGCTGGAGGCATTTGTCAGCATTCCCATGAGCTGATACAACACTGAGGAAGCGCTCCAATTCCCCAACAACTGCGTCATGATAAAAGATGCAGAGAAAACTGTTTAAAAGTGTAATTCTTCCATGAACCAATCTTCACATCAGCTTTCAGCACTTTCAAAATTAAAGCTTAAGTTAAACTGCAGGTTAGCCTATAATAGGGAACATAAATGTAGTTGAAAAAAATTGTTGCAGCATAATGTTGGTTAAAACAACCAGATTTAATGTAAACTGACTGACACTGACAGGAATGTCATTAGATTCGCAGGTATTTAAAGGTAGTCAACCAAAGCAGTGGACATACTGTTGTGATGTTACTAGCAGTGATGCAGCAGGTGATGTGTAAGGAGTGGGACATCTTTCTTTATCAAATCTACACTATGGCTAACTGCACCTCAGTCTCTGCAGGATATTATCATTGGAGCAGTGATTCTATACAAACCACAGGTGGTTTCAATTGTCTTTGTGTTTTTTGCGCCATTCCTGGCCCCATTAGACAGACTTTCACACAAACAGAGGAGCAGAGGAACAGGCTAATAGAAACAGGATGAGGAGTCACAACACTGGGAAACTGGGAAATGAGGGCTGTAAAAACACAGCATACAAAACATTTGCTTTGGGTTGGGTTTCCCAAACTTTAAGACTGTCTCCAAGGAAAGGTAATGCAAGGAAAGGGAGATGAAAAGAAAGGATGGGTGGAAAGGAGTCTAAAGCAAAACAATTGCAGTGGTGGAAAACATTAAGGTACTGAGGAGGAAAGAGAGGACAGGAAATGAAAACAGATTATGGAAGTACAGGTAAACTGGAATAAGTGACGTTAGCACAGAACAAAGGAGAAACATCTGATGAAATATCACAGATGGAGAGGAAAAGAAGGGAAAGAAAGGGTGGAGGAAGGGGCGAAAAGGAAATGGGGAGAGAGGAAGGAAAGGAAAGGAAGTAGGTGCTACTGTGACTTCAGCCAGCACTGCCCTAATATTTACAGTCTGATGTTTAAACTCATGCTCAGCCTCCATCTGGGATTCCACAATTTAATTTACACAAAACTATGTGCGTCAGTGTTCCTACAACCTCAGATTGTTTTGAACGCAACCTGATATAAACAGTACATAAATATACAGTACTGCTGTGTGGAAACTTGTGAGCCATAAAAGGTTTGCAAAAACAGACTCATGAATTTAATGGAGTGTTGTTTAAAGCATCTAAAAGCCCAACTGACAGCACTGAATATGAACTGTTTTACAGCACAGGGAGAGGTTGTTGATGTCTTGAATGGAGAACAGTTTGATATAAAACACGCAGCCTACAACTCTGTGACAGAAAATAATATTTGGGTAGTAAAACAAAGTGTTGAACATGGCTTGTCTGGTTATGAAAAGAGATGCTGTGATTGCTATCAGCCTCACATGCAGCGTCTTCTCACAAATCATTAAACAACGTGATAAATTCATCAAGCACCCATGGTTCCCTCACTCTCTAATAAGCCATCAATTCTGGAGATGCAAGTGATAACAATACACTCATGAAATCTAAAGGGTTTCTCACTTTATACGCCATCAGGTCTGAAACCATGAGTGTCAGTAAGTCATTAATAAAGGAGTTTTCCAATACAATAATCCATCAAGTCTACAGTTGTAAATGTGAACTCAGCCCAAGCTATAAAGTTTTGACAAATTACTCAGTAACATTAATGAAGGCATACAACATATAAACCTTTAATAAAATTTGACATGGTTACTAACAAATGAAGGCTGCCCTGAAGTAAAACACTCTTTGAGAGTGCTCTGTAGAGCTCGTGCTGCAAACGTTTCCTTAACAAGCACAAACACAGAGATGTATTTTCAGTGCAGATCTCATTTTCCCACAAAGCTCGTCATGTCTGCTGTAAAACCCTTTATTCTGCTGAATGCAACATGCCCACTGAGTGACTGCTGTGCTGCGAGATAACAAGGCTCCTCACTTCTCGTGGTAAAACAGTTCTGTAATGAATTTGCATTTCTCCTCTGTGTTCTCTGCTTGAAGCAGGTCCTCCTGCGAGCTAAAAGACTAAAAACTGTATATTTCTGTTCAGTCTGAAATGTGGTTCTCACTGCAGCCTGTTTAAAAAAACAAGACGCTATTGTTTCATGTTTTGTGACAATCAGCTTCTACTTTACTGAACACAAGAAACTGCGCTACTGTTCCATACATGAAAACATGAATGCATTTTGAATGAATGCAAGACAAGTTCATAGGAATAATCATTGATTCAACCTACAAACACTGTGGGTAATAATTTATTATATAACTTATCATTGCTGTTAGCAGCACACAGAGCTAGTGGGTTAGTGAGCACTGTTGTACTCAGCAGCGTTGGCATAATGTGCCAACAAGTACCCAGGCCCGAGAGCAGGAGCACAGACACCTGTAGGATGCATTTAAAGCTTGTGGATACTCTAAGTGGACCTCTGTGGAAACAACCACAAGCTCGAGGAAGAATATCAACACTGCAGGTGGAGGGAAAAGAAGAATAAATGCAACAGGTCTGTCATATCATACATGTCTGGAGTATCAGAGGAACTCAGGAGGATCTTCAACAACTGGTCCATCCGACAGACCACACATCCAAACACAAGAAAAGCAATCTAGTGAATGCAGTGAGGAATGCACAGATTTATATGTAAGAAGGGATGAAACGAGGACTTGGTTGGCTGTTTTACATAACATCCAAGAGACTTGACTGGCAGTGTATTTAACAGAGGATAAATACCCTGGTCTCCCCACCGGTCATTTACACCTGCAGAAGCCTCGTGAAGAAGTCTCTTGATTGAGAGGTGAAACATCTTCAAGTATCTGCAGCCAAGTGCAGCTGCCCTCAATTCAACCACTCCTGGATAACAGTGAGAGGCTACGATGCTGAAAGCAGCTCTGTGAGAAACCGAATGCACTGATCAGTTAAAAATAGTTCCCTGGCCGGCCTTGTCGTTTTTTTGTGTCCAAGTGTTATGTAATTTTTCTGAATGAGAATCCTGGATCAAATGTGTTTCTGTAGATTTCAAAGGCTCTTCAAAGACTTGCTCTCTGCATTGAATTCAACAGCAATTCAATTCTCAAAAAAGTAGATACAAGACCTGAAGCAATGGATGGGCAGCTGAAGCAAATGAGAAAATAATTCATGAAATATGTTGTACTGTGCAGCATGCAGAACACTAAATATAACAAAATAATACAAAGTACTGATACCATACAAAGAGATGACAAGACTGATATGGCTGAAGGCTGTGAGTCAAGTTTAACATAAAGACTGGAAACAGATCAAGATAGCTAGCCTAGCTCTGTCCAAAGTTCAATTCCACATTAAAACTGAATGCAAATACGACAATCTGTGGTTTTGGGGAGAGTTACATGTTGGAAATAGAACAATGGGTGACTCTGGCTATAGCGTCAGTTCCCTGGCAACCTCACTGTGATGACAATACTCCAGAGGTCACTGGCCATCTGCTGCTGTCATTCACCAAGAGACAGTTACAATCATTTTGATAACTAGGGAATGATTAATCTGGCAAAATGGCAAACATTTGCTTCTCAAATATTAGGACTGGGCTGAAGCAAAAGTTCAACATTTTGGGAAATATACTTTGTGGTTTATGGAAGAGAGGCAGATGAGAGGATTGATAGCACTGTCATCTATACATGTATACATTAAATGTACGACTACAGCTAGGAGCCCGTTTGCTTAGTTTAGTACAAAGACTGGAAAAAAAACTGGTGCTGTGTGAAGGTAACAAAATCCGCCTAGCTCACTAATTAACTATTAATGTGCTTTTAGAGAGGCTGATTTTGTTACCAGATTAGCTGTTCCCAGTCTTTATGCTAAGCTAACCAGCTGCTGCCTGTAGCCTCATATTTAACCAACCTATTACTTTAAAACTAAATAATCAGTAAATTTCTTGATAAAAACATTTACAAAAAATAATTAATTATTCAGAAGCAGCAGAACTATTCTCACTGAAGAAAAAAGGTTTGCACATCAAAAAATGTTAGGACACTGACAGACTTTAATATCTGTGAAAGCCTGAAAGGTTCAGTGAAATAGAGAATAAATGTGATTAACAACACACAGTGACTAGACAGAAGGGCAGTGGACCATTGCATTACATAGAACATTACACAGATTACTGGACTGACTGGGTGAAGTGAGAGCACTCTCTACTCTCTGTCAACAAATACAGCCACATTGCCCTTGAGCAGGTCAGTGAACCTGTAACTGCTCTGTTGGAGGTTTTCAGTAACCGGCAGCAGCTGCAGGCTGAACAGAATCTGTGTCACTGTGTAAAAGGTAAACAGGAGTTCAATGAGAAGGGCAAACTTAGCAAACCATCCCTGTACTGTTCTCCTGCAGATGGAAGACGGAATGTGTCCGTCATACAGAAATAATATACGTGGTGCTACAGCCAAGCCAAACCAAATATAATGTGAATAAAAACAGGAAAAACCTGGGTGTTGAAGTATTTTGATGTATTAGCATGTGTTGGATAGTGCCTGTAATATCAAAACAGCCTTTTGCAGCTCTTTTATCCAGGTTTCATTCAGTTCTGAGCAGAACACCATGCACACTGGATTTCATGGCTGATTATTTTGGGACAAAAAAACACTTCATATTAAAAGAAAAGCTTGTGCCATTTCTTTCATTTGAATGTCACATTGTTGCAGAAAACCTCTTAACACTGATCTCTGTATTTTCATTCCTGTGCTCGAGCAGGGCTTGCCCTTCAGTTTTATACAGCTGTTTCTCTCTCTCTCTCTCTGTGTGTGTCAAGCACATTGTACCAGGAGCTGTGAAATCCACTGAAAGCATATTATGTAATTTCACACAAAACAGGCAAACAAACCTGGATGAGAGCTTGAGAGTTTCAGTATCTGAAATACAATCATGTGATCAAAGCAAAATAAAATCCAAAGACTTCATCCACCACCAACAACAAAATACTGTATGGATTACTCCAGCTGATAGAATGAATCATGGTATCCTACCATAGAGTGACCCACAATGAAGACGGGTAGGTCGGGGTGGCGGGATTTCATCAGGTCTATGTGCTGCAGAGAGTCCCTGATGTAAACCTGGAAGTCTTTGATGGCCACCCTCTCTCCTTCACTCTGACCATGGCCCACTGTGGAGGAAAAGAGAAGAAAGAGGAGGTGGTGTGAGGAGAGAAGTAGTCTAAAGCTGCAAAATATTTACCCACTTTGTAATTTTATGATCTTAAGACCTTTTTAATTCCTCCAACGGAGCAAAAGAGGCTGAAACTACATTAGTTAAGCCTTTTCTGTCACTGCTAGAGAAACACTTGCCTCTTTTTCAGGGTTAAAACATGAATCACAGACACATCACTCACTTAGCAGGCTACAAAACACAGCACCTGAACAGTGGGTTATAGTGGCATAGAAAAATATTTTAAGACATTTTGATGCTGTGTTTTGATCATTTAACAATTTCTCAAAGCAGCTTTCTTTAAGTTGAACTCCAGTTGTATTTAAATATGTACTTTTTAGCTTGTCTTTATTTTCAGTATTTGGGTTTATCAGACAAAAAACTGAATGTTTTTTCTTTTTTTTGTTATATAATGCTCTGCTGTGAAGAAATTCTCTCCCACTGGTGACAATTTCCAAATTGATCCATCCTCCTTTTAAAGCTTTGAGAGAGATGAATGAAAAACAGGAAGGGTGAATGGAGGGAGAGAAATGGGTGAGGATGAGGAAGATGAAGTATAACTGAGAGGCAAGGGGGAATTAAAATCTGTATATAAAAAATATATATATATATAAAATAGAGAAAGGAAGGAGGGATGACAGTGAGAGGAAGGGAGAATACGGAAAAAGGGAGGGAGGGATGGATGGAGGAAGCTGTTGCCAAAGAAAGTGAGTCTACAGAGAAGAAAAATAGGAGGAGGGAGGGGAATCTGGATGAACGCGAGAGGAGGAAGAAAGGGATGGGAAAGAGTGGGATGGAGGAGAGGGAGAGGGGAGAGGAGAACAGGATGACAAGAGCAGCGAAAAGAAAGAGAGAATGAGAACTTGAAAAGAAGACCCAAGTTGAATGGAGAGAAAAGACGCACAAACAGTAAAGTCAAGCAAAAACAGAGTGAAGCTTGGAGCTGAAGATGAGTAAGAAGAAGAGAAAGGGAAGAGAAGAGGACAGAGGAGAAAAATGTGAATGACAGATGGAGAGCAGGAAAAATATATGAATATGTATGTGCATATGCATATATATATATGTGTGTGTGTGTGTGTTTTCTCCTCAAGCTTTCTGCAGCAGTGGCTGAGACTAGGTGAGGCTGGTTGCCACGGCGACCACTGAACCAATAACACAAGTGAGCTCCTAAACATTCACATCATGTACAGCTCCCACCTTAAGTGTGTGTGTGTGTGTGTGTGTGTGTATGTGTGTGTGTGTGTGTGTGTGCGTGTGAGCGTGTCTGATTGAGTATAATAACAAAAGATGTGGATTTGATGGACTGTGTGGAGTCATTGATCTCATGTGGGAGGGGATAAAGCTGATGTTTGCAGCTCCCCATCACCCACTGCTGCTGTGATTGGGTATTGATTTCCACACTGTGATGATTGCCTCACTATTGACGACCAGAAAAATGTATAGGGTGAAGACATGCTAATACAAACACACACACACACACACACACACACACAGAGTTAGGGTGGGAGCTAGTTACATACAGGTGAGATGATACAATACAATGCATGCAAATGCATTAGAAAAACCTACATAATTGATTTTACTGGCAACACAACCAGAGCAACAGCCATCATCTAATAGAATAATTACAGTGTGACCATGGGGTTCCCACACATCAGGTCTGTCTTCTTCTTCTTCTTCCTATATTATTACTACTACTATTATTATTATTATTATTATTATTATTATTATTATTATTATTAGTAGTAGTAGTAGTAGTAGTAGTAGTAGTAGTAGTAGTAGTAGTAGTAGTAGTGGTGGTGGTGGTGGTGGTAGTAGTGGTATTGGGAATTTCAA
Organism: Lates calcarifer; assembly: GCF_001640805.2. NCBI lineage: Eukaryota > Metazoa > Chordata > Actinopteri > Centropomidae > Lates > Lates calcarifer. The sequence continues at coordinate 8,375,704 of NC_066838.1, read as the reverse complement.
TGGTACAACAAATGTTGGGCAGCAGTTGATCATTATCAGTATATTGTATATATTTGGTCTCTAAAATGGCACACAGTAGTGAAAAATGCCCACTGTAGCTCCAGGTGACACAAATTATATGAAACAGACAAGTAACAAAAAAAAAGTTTTACGACGACAAATACTGTACATTAATAAACACCTAAAAATGTCCTTATGTATATCACCACATTTAAAAAACTGAAACAAGAAAATGATTTGCTTGATGAATGACTTGATAAATGACTTTAGATAATTTGTTAATACATTTACTGTAGATTGACTAATTTATCAGGTGACTAATTGTTTCAGCACTAAGAAAAAGCTTTGGTGAAACTTAACATAAGCTGCAGCAAATTATTTTAAAAAATGTTTCATGGTGTGTCGATTGCTACTTAACGTCTTATATGAACTCAAACTAACAAAGATTACATTTTGCCTGATAATAAGCTCTGGGGGAGGCGACTCTAATCCGGTCACAGATGTAAGAAAAATAATCTTTGCACTGACTGATGAATTCAGAGACTCTGCACGCACTGATCTAATTAAATGTCAAATTTCCATTATTTTCCTATAATGCAATGAGAAGACAAACATGATTAGTGCATCACAGAGCAGCGTTAGGTCTGTGCTGTCTGTGCCTCTTACAAACAATGCGTTATGAATATTCCACCATTGCCTGATAGTAAAATGTCAGTGCACAAGGTTTTAAATTCAGATAAATTTGAAGTTTGTTCTGGAGATAATGCTGACTGCATGGTAAATAGATGCAGAGTGTATCAGATGGAGGAAATCTCCAGTCCATGCAGGCTGTGAATGACAAAGACCTTAAAACACTGTAGTTAGAAAAAAAAAAAGAGAGATACAGAAGAAAGTGTGATATAGGAAGAATAAGTTGAAGATCTTGAATGCTGAACTCTGCCCAAGGCGATGTGTGTGTGTGTGTGTGTGTGTATGTGTGTGTTAGAGAAAGAGATGAAAAACTATAGTGTCTACAGGGACTTGTTCCAGTTCAGTATTTTCCATTTAACAGTGTGACATTTTACTGTGAGCCACTGAACAAACTGCTCCTCTGTGTGCAGCCTCAGTCGTCCTCCATCCTTCACTCCCTTTTTTATTATCTCAGCCTGCTCTTCATTGAGATCTCTACCTCTGTAAATATTTACACATTTACAGCTGAGACTTCATTTCCTTGCCGTCTCCTCCTCTGTCGCTCTCTCCTGTTGTTGATCTGTATGAGAGTTTAGTGAACAAACACGTTGCTCTTCTCCGGCAGGGCTCTGCAGCACAGTCACATGACTTTACACATTCCTGTTGTAAGAGCACAGTTAAGCCTCTGAGGCTCTGTTCATACCTAGCATTAACATGATACTTAGGTGATCTGATCACAAGTGGACAGCTCAGTGATGTGCAGGTGTGGATGTACCCACAATGTATTGAGAACGCATTGAGATCCTATTGCTCAGACTACATTCAGAGGTGGTCTGGTCCATATACATTTTTTATCAGTTGTACACAGTTCCTAGCACACTGAAGTATGCTTCTCACTGACGTCCTGTCTAGCAGAATTGGTCTCAAATCACATAAGCTGGATTTGTTCATGCCATCCAAAAATTTTGAAAGGCCCATGGAGATATATTACAAGTGTGTCAAACATCTTGGGCTATCTGGTTTGGAACAAGCCAAGGAACAGGACCCAGTCTGTATTGCTTTCACTTCTTGTTCGTCTTTTAATTTCCGGCAGAATAGGCAAGGGAAGTGCACTGCTCCTTCCTGCCGGTAAAAACGAAAACACAGTTGGTCTTTGCAAACAGGAATAATGCATGTGTTTATTTGCATGAAGAGCGGGGTAATGAGTTGATTATAAGTGATCAGGCAAGACTTCTGGAGACAAATTCTGACACCAGGTGTGAACTGACGCACTCACTTGTGATCACCCAAGACACATGTTAGGGTTTGGACATAAAGCAAAATAGTGGACAAACCTAACTGTGGAATTAAATGAAAAGTCAGGGGATCCCCAAAGTCAACAGATTTAATCCTCTGGGAACCACAATTGGCCGCTGTATTCCATCAAATATCTGTTCAACCAACAGCTGCCATCCTTTGAGTCTTATGCCATTAGCATGGCCTATTCCCCAGTTTTTTGGGACGTTTTTCTTGTATTGGATTCTTGGATCTCACAGCCCAATGAGACACGGTGGTTATATTATTATGATTATTCGCTCTGGTAATGAGATTCATCTAAAAGCCTGTAACAACAGTTAAGTGTGTGACTGGTCTGTTTCTTGTCCGAGCTCAGAACCAGTTCAGCCAGTGCTTTCACTGAAACCTGAACAGAGCCAGAAGTTCCATTCACACTTGGCAAAACCAACACTTGTGAAGTTTTCCTTGACAGCACATTAAAAGCACACCACCTACACACACTCTCACATACATACACGCAGAGGGAACTGCAGGGAGAACAATAGAGCAATGTACCATCAAGCCTAATTAATTTTCTCTAACAGGCTTAGTTCACTCAACAATTACACAGTATTTGCAATACTGTTTGAAGACAGAGAGGGGGATGATGGGTTTTCTTTGAAGCTGTGCACAAGCTATTCTGTATATGAGCTACTGATGAATGCCAGGGCAACCATGAGTGTAGGTGTAAATGTATGCATGCATTGATGTAATGTAAGGTGTGTGTTTGTGACTCACCGTGGTCGTGTGCGAATACCAGCAGGGACTGTTCCTTCATTCGCTGTGCAATCTCATCATACGGACCACAGTGCTCCCCGACCCCATGGACAACAAACACCAAAGCCCTGGGAGGAGGAGAGGGGAGAGGAAGAAAGAGTTTACTCAGGTTTTGATAAACTCAGGCCCGCACTTGACTTATTTTTCTCTCTCTTTAACTCTCTCACACAGGAACAAACAAACAGGAAATGTTTGCATTTTTCTGCATGGGAGTGTCACGCTTCCTTGATTTGCTGATAAAGTCCTGTACAGGTCCCTCTGGACTTTACTGAAAGAGACTCAGAGGGGAGGAGGGTTGAGAGATAGAGGGACTGATGGGGTGGAGATGATTCGCAGAAATGTTTTGTATATAAAAGATAAAAGCAAACAATCTTTTGCAAAGCTAATGTGAAAAATCCTCCATTTTGACAGCGTTTTGTGGAATTTTGTGAATCATGTAAAATAGGAATACGTATACTTTATATATATATCTGTACATCATTGCTTTGAATATGTGTGTGTTCCATGCGTGACAGACGGAGATCAAGGCAGGATGATAGGAAGAAAAAAAAAAGACCGGCAGACAGAGACTGAGAGCAAGACAGCCTGTGTTTTCAGAGACAGCAGCTATCATCCATCTGTCCGTCTATCTGCCTCAGTACACCCCTGCCTGCCCGACTCCAAACAGACACTGATGGAATCCAGTAAAACCCAAAGTGACCTGCACAGAAAACAGCCATGACATCCCTCCTCTTTTTATTCCCCTTATTCATATCATTGGACTGAAACTGTAGAAACTACGGTTTTGGTTTTCTGATAGTATTTATTAAAATATTCAGCAAAAGTGAGACTGTATGCAAATATTTATTCAGAGCAGTTTAAATTTTCACCCAAGTGCTTTTTAAAAAGTGATTCATACTGTATTCACTTAAGAGAGGTGCTTGGAAATAAACACATGAGGTCAAATAAATGAAGTTTTACAGCTGGTCTGAGGTGGAACTATTTTGTTGATGAGAACATTATGCAGCAAAATGAACTGCGATTTCATTTCATACGTACATGACATGGTATAAGACCAATTTTTACTTGCATTTTTTGTAGCTTGTATTTTCTGATGTAGAGTACTGGTCAGAAGACAAATTGTTCTTTGTCTCAACCCTGCTTGTAGAGACATACTTTTTTATTTCTATTTCTATTTTTATTTTTTTATTTTAATTGTGGCAGAAACAAAAACAATCATTGAATCACATTTTTAATAGTATATATTGTGTTCATTGCAGGTCAGTCACTATTCCAGTATATATGGTGACTATTTGTGGAGTTTTCTTCTGATATTATACTTAACTACTCATACTAGTAAAATAAGATTTTACTGAAATCATCAGTAAAATCATGTTACAACAGTACAAGAAGCAGTCTAGAAATTATTCAAAAATAATAAATACAGCAAAGTGAGAAATTAAGTGAATGGCAATATTGCCATTCTTAGCCCACATACATGACTTGTTGTTTAGGAAGTTGAGCTAGTATGTACAAAGGAGTACTGTAAGGAGTCTAGTAGTGTCTTTTTGTAGCAGAATTGTGACTATGTATGTAGTATGTGGTATTCCTGCTTAAACCAACAGTGGACATGTGTCAGTATTTCCAATATGTCAATATTCTGTGATACTAGAAATTACATTCTCAATTAATGATGATGATGATGAAAAACATCCAAGAGCCCATGTGACTGGCCATTTGGGCTGTAAGGTGTTTGTCTACCTTCACTTTAAGGCACCTGACAGTCTTATCATGCACTTTACACAATAAGTCAAACATGCCCTAAAGGTAAAGCTAAAACCAACACTGACTGGCAAAAATATTTTCACAAAATAGACCCATTATGTAAATGCCAACAGGATAATCCTGTTGCCTCTGAGATGAGGTTTTTTAAGGTTATACTCCACTACATCTATCAGGGCATATTCAGCATCGGAGCAGCAGCAGACAATTAGCCCAAACGTATTCAGCGACTGAGAAAAAGGGAATGGAGGGAAACAGGGAGAAAGTGAGTGAGAGTGCAAGGCGGGGTGGTGGTGGTGGTGGGGTGTAAGGAAGAGTAGAATAAGACTAGCTGTTCATCAGGCTTCATTAGCAAATCGCTCCATCTTCACTTGCTGCTCTTTCCCTCCTTTTAGAGCGCCATCGCCTCAGGCAAATACTTCCTCTGCACTTGTTGGCTCAGTGTGTGTGTGTGTGCCTGTGAAAGAATGTCTTTGTACAGACATAATGTTCTATAACACACATGCCGAGGGGCAGCAGGGGTTTAATGAGGCTAATCTGGGTTCATTGTAATGACAAATGTACAGTAAACAACACACTACACTGGAAACCAGAGCTGTAATGTGGCATTTGTAAAATGCTGTCTTTCTTTCTCTAAGATTGTCTCCATTTTCTAAATACCTCTTTCTTTTTCTCTCTCACTTTTTTCTTCATCTTTGCTTCCTCTTGTGAATTTAAATTTTAAGCATGTCTTAGTTGCCAGAGAGAAAAAAAAAATCAAATAAAGGCAAACTGCCTGGTGACAGATAACAGTAGGAGATGTGGACTTTGCATTTTTTGAAAGTTTGAAGGATTTAATAACCCAGATCCAATCTTAGAAGATGTCTGCATTCATTCAGATACAGGCATCTCTAGACAAGTGACAGTATTCAGGCATCAACAGTATGTTGGCTCAGCCGTGCAGAGCCAATTTCCAAGTGGTCTGGTAAGGCTCAGCAGGCACTTGCTTGGAAGTGTTACTTCAATAGGCTGTGACATTTTGGCATTTTATTACTTGGTGTAGACAACAACCTGAACCCTTCCTTCACTTGAGAGAACAGAATGAACAACTCCCCAGTTTGCTAACATGGCAGGTTTGAAAATGTCAAATGTCGTTTGTGTCTCTGGACACAATGTTTTGCTGTCACAGAACTATGGTTTATGTTATATCTTGAAAACACACACAGTAATTATTCCCTCAAGGTTTAAAGAGCTTGAGGGTGACACTCCACATAATCTCATGACTGGTCTGGCTTCCAGCTACCAGACTCAGTTCTTTCTTAGTGGATGATTTGTAAGACTAAAATCTTGTCAAGCAAATATCTGGGGCATGATTCACAAAGTGTCTCATCTTACCATCACACACAACAAGAGAAACATAAAAACGTAACAATTTAGAATTTGTCAAAATGGCTGTTGATTCATTTTGTTATTTAGTATATGTGACTAAAGCAATAATAACAGATGTCTTAGCTGTGAAAAAGGAAGTGGCTTCACAAGAAAGCTAAACTTTATCATGTGATGTTTGTCATTCCTTTAAACAGCAAACTGTCATGATTACTCTCTGGTTCGAGATTATATTGTGTGTAACTGAGGTATTTTAATCTTCCAGGTACAAGAAAAGAAGCTTTTCATTTTTCCTTCTCATTATCTCTCTTCACTCTCTCATCTCTCATGGGAACTAGAGACCCACTTGTCTCCCACACCATTTCAGTTGCTGGAACAACGTGGCTTATAACCAGCCTTATTAAAACACTCAGAGGGCGAGAGAGAGAGAGAGAGTTCAGTCCTCCCTCTGGCCCTACTCACAGCTACTCCAAACAGCTACAGGCTCAAAACAAAGCCAAGACCGTAATCCCCTTACTGCAATGCTGACTGACTCCTCACAAACCTTCCAACTATGCTGAAATGCCACACTCTGCACTTTCAACTGTGAATTTTACAAGGAGGACTGAAAACCTTTGGCATTTAAGACATCTAGCGATGTTGATGGCACATGCACAAACTTACACTGAAGAACAACAAAATCCTTGCAGGTTTTCCTATAAGCCTGATATCAAATTCAATGAGTCTTCACCCGGATTACAAGAGGGAATTTTTGATGGAAGTCATTTTGACATGTCACAGTAATTAATAACATTAATGATGGCTAAATTCCATTTAGCTGATTCAGTTTCGTGATCCTGGTATTGTGCATGCTGGCTCATTGTCACACTGTAATGAATTTACTGAGACACTTAAACATAACAGAGCCAACGTTAATCTTATTAGTAACAACTGAGCCTTTCCTCCTATTAGGGGACAGGTCCACCATGACTCTCATGTCATGTTGCACCTGTTAAAGATGGTTTACTCTGACAGAACGACTGAAAATACATGTGTTGGTGTGCAGATCCCCAAATTAACTCCTGTGGTGTAGACCAGACATACATACCTTTTAGATTAGTGTTAAATTAACACTCATACATGGTTTATATACATAGCATTTTTAGTAATATTTTAAAATGTTGATTGTGTCATCTGGATTTGGATAGTCATCATTGTCCCCATTTGGATTCACAAACAGTAGTCAACACATAAATACACATAAGAATAAATTAAAAAAAAAACATAATAAACATACAGTAGATGTTATCATAATGTTGGAATGAGCAATAAAAGCACTAAGAGTCCAATAAACGTTTGTTAAATAGCAGCTAGCCCTCCAGATCATTTAAGAGCCCAACAGCTGAGGTAACATATAATCTCTGGGGCAACAATTCACCACACCATGAAGATGGGTTTAATTAGCTTTTGCTTGTGTGGCCTTACATAAACATACTGTTGTGTTAAATTAACAATGGAGATTTTGGTGTCTGTGGGTCCAGACTTGGCAGGAGCCAGACAATTAGACAGAACGTCTGAACACTGGCATGTTAATCTGATGGATAATCTTAATGGACTCAGTCGTGTGTGTGTGTGTGTGTGTGTGTGTGTGTGTTTGTGTATGTGTGTGTCTTTACTTTAATCTTGCATATATCACAGTAAAAGTGAGTCTAGGAAATACAACCACAAATTGCTGAGCTTTCTTTGAAGTGCTGGATGGATGTGATATTCTGTGTGTGTGTGTGTGTGTGTGTGATTGCCTACATGTATGTATGTGGGTGGGTGACCACATCAGTGAATGTAAAGTTACTGTGTGTTAAGTATAGAAATATAGACACAAAGATTAAAGGGAAAGAGAATGAACAGAGGACCAAAGACAGCAGACAGAGAGAGAGAGGACAGAGACATCAATAGCTTTTGAAAAAGGGAATGGAAAGCTGGAGGATCCAAAATGGAGGAAGCTTTTGTTGCTTTCTAGCTCTGTGCCACCATCCAGTTTTATCTAACCTCCCCTGTGAGAGTATAAACTGCTCCACAAACAAATGGTTTGCAGACAGGTATGACATAAGACTCAGTCGTAACAACATGTGTTTTGAATAAACTGTGTGAACTTATTGGCAACCAGACAAACAAGCTTGGTTACTGACAGTCAACAAGGAGTTAGTCTTCACGCTGAGCTTCTTTTCCCCTCTGTAAATCCCTATTGAATTAAATTATGTACAATCCAAGAACCAAATGTGGCTGGGGGAGTAAATGTCACACTATAAAAGAAATAGAAAGAATCTTGGGGACTGACTAGCACACTCGTGGTTATCTAGCCAGTCCACCAAGTAGCCCTGTGAGAAGTCACCATGGATGTATTGTAAGAACTGGATATTGCACTGAAATACAGCAAACACAGCAATACACACACTGCATTAATAATGGTGGTCTGTAAGGAAGATTTTTTCTGGGTGCAGTACCACAAATTGGCAGCACGACTGAGTCACTTCATCACCACGCTTAGAACCAAATGACAATACATTTGCACTGCCAACCCTGTCACAAATATTGCTTTGTAACTGTATTCTGCTTCATTCAAGACATTGCAATACTGTTGGAGACTCCTTCAGACTCTGTAAGAACCTGTTAATTCCCTGGTGCTGGGAAGATTTGATGCACTTGGAGCAAAACAAAGTGGATATGACAGAGATGTGACAGGTGGAAAACGAGATGGAGTCTGAGAGAAGGATGAAGTGTGACAAGTCGGTATGGAAAAGAAAGCCAGAAATGAGGGAGTCGTTATAGAAAGTGTGTGCTGCACAGAAAACAAAACACAAGAGAGAGACAGGGGAAATTGCTGTGTGATGGAGAGAAATGGAGTCAGACAGTCAAAAGCAGGTGCACACCAGTGAGAACAAAACAGGTAAACCAAAGAGACAGAATGCTCAAGGCATTTCATTTGTGGTGCATTTGCAAAAAACGACATGCAATCATCTACTTGTTGTGTGAAGTTTAACAGGAAAGTGAATGTCCGGAGGAAGTGGACAAGTCTTTATGGATGAGATACACATGCAAAATTTTTTGATAGTGCAAACTCAGCATCCCATGCAAAACCAACCCCAGAGGAACAGTGTGTGTCATCAGAAGCACTCTGCACACTTTCACCTGTGGACAAATTAAAGCCAATCAACTGTATCTTCACAGTCTCATATGTCTCTCTTTTTTGTCTTATGAACATATTTCACCTTTTTACAATGCACCACTCTGCCTTTTCTTATGTAACTATTGCAACATTACATTTTCCCCACAGGCATCATCAAATTACATTTAATCTGTCCTAATATGTAACACATCGGCATGGCAGCAGAAGTCAATCTAATTTATTAGAATAATTGTATAGATATATATTATATAGATATATTTACACTCTCAGTGTTATGGCTCTCCCCAGTCATGTTACTGATGCAGGAAATAATAAGTTCCTGTTTCGTTATTAATAAAATCATTAACTCATTGTGAATACGAGCATCAGTGGAATGAAAATTGAAAACTGACTGTGAAATTGTTTTCCCCCGTCTCCTTTTCATATTAATTTACAATAAATGATCACAGCTGGCACCTGGAAACACCCACTGAGTGAATTCTACAGCAATACAAGGAGCAGTAATATTTTATAGACTGTATTACAAAATTTGCCCAGAGGTAAAAACGTGAGGGGAGCCATTACCTGGCTTTTATGTTTGTAAGTATCCTCCACTGACAAACCTCACAGTGGCAGCGAGCAGCAGGGAAATTAAATAGTGCGGCCTTAGAAACACAAACAGGGAAGGAAACTGATCCAGACACCATCAGCAAAACCATCGATAACAGCATGACCCATTTACACAAGCTGTGTGTGTGTCTGTGTCAGTTGTATACAAAGATTAGTGAGAAGTTCATTATGTAACAAATGCAGTGCACTATATACAGGTCTCCCTGCGGGTTCAAAGCCCCAGTTAGATGTCTATTGGAAGACCTGCCAATCATTACTGATGCCCTTCCCCTCCACCCCTCCACCTTTCACCTACTTCCTGGTTCTAGTGAAAGGGCTTTTCAGGAGCCTGTGACCTTTGACCACACCTTATACATATTCATCCATACAATAATGGTTTCAAATAAAGATAGTGACATTTTTGCATAATATCATATGTAATTCATACCTAATATCACATTTCTATAACTTTTTATTTGTACAGAAAATTTACTGCCAACAATTTCAGAGAGTTACAATAAAAATCAATATCAGGAAGGTTATGCTGATGTTTTGTACACTCTGCATATGTCAGGTATTTAGGCTAAGTTTACATACTGCCTTTTGTAGATGTCATTATCGTCCTCATAGGACACTTACATATATGACCAGTTGATATTTGTCCTAAAAAATCACTGCTCAAGGCTAGCAGAGCATAAAATGTGTAACTGGAGTGGTGTTTAATCTTTCACCTGCATTCACCTCTTTTTTGCAACCAGGTTTAATCATTCATACCATATTCTTAATATTTAACTGTAAATGAAAAGACAGCCTTAAGACTTTTTTGTCCAACAGCTCAGGATTCACAGATTCCCAAATTCATTAGACAGTTGATGGTTGGGTTTTTGCTAAAATCATTGATGGAGCCAATAAGCTTAAAACTAGCTGGACAAGTCGCCCTTTCCAAGTCCTGTCAACAACCCCGTCATTTCACACGCTTTCCCTTCCAGTCCAAGTGAGATTTAACATTAAATACTTTGCCTAATTGCAGCTTTTCTGCTAAACAAACCCTCTAAGCAGTAAACTCTCTGGCCCAAAGTTAGTGAAAGTAGTTGAGTCAATAGGTGGTGCTTATCACCATGGTTACAGCACATTGCAAGTCTAATTGTGTTGACAATAATGGTGAATCACTTGCAGCATTTGTGATCATCAATGCATTGTTTTCAGCCACTTTCAAGCAAAAGTGCCCAACATTCAGCAGTTCCATCCTCTGAACTCTAAGGATTCACTGTTTTTCTTTGACTAATGTGACAAAGAAGGGGAAAACTTTGGACATACCAGGCAGGAGTGAATTAATTGAATAATTTACAGAGTTCAGAGTTTGAGTTTTGGCTCCCAGGCTGCTGTCTGAACCATCAAACTGTAAATCTGCTGTCTGTAGTTCTCTGTGATCATCAAAACTTATCACTGCACCAGCTGCTACGGCAGCTGATAAGGAATCACTATTATCACAAAGGTGAAACATTTAAATGTTCTTCTTAAAAAGAATAATATTTTAGAGATGTAGGTCTGTTGAAACTTGTGTTTTAAAAGCATCAACAACTTCTAATTCCTTTCCTAAATACTTATAATAATGCTATAAGCTCCTGGCTAAGCTGCATCTACAGAGCTTCAGATGTCATAAATTTGGTTCTGACGCTGTGTCATGTAGTGTTGAGTTACTAATCTGACTGCTGCAGTGAGTGGGTAGCAGTGAGTCTGGAGGATCCATCATCCAGACCACTGAGAGCTCTTTTATTGTGAAACATCAGAGTTTGTGTTAAAACAGGAGGTGTGTATTAGAGAATCTCTTAAGTGTAGGATGTACGATAGACACCAGGCCAGAGCGTCTCGATTTGTGCTCAGCAGTTTTACACCCTGATGACATTCTGAGTGATGGTAGCGTGTTCAGAAGATGCTGATGATTCAGAGCTATAATTACAGTCTGATATGTGAAACAGAAAGACAAAAACACACTTAATCAGTTTTGGGATGCCCTGGTGTGATACTGGCTTTTAGTTAAAAATCATATATAAACCCCCCACCAATATGATGGAGGTGAGGATGTGATTTTTCCTGAGCAGCTTCTGTTTTGTCACCACATAAAACCTGCAATAAACCTACCCCAACCACTCTGCAGGAGCTGCTAACTCAGCTAAAAGAATTTAATTAGTCTGGATGTTAGTGGAGGATTTAAGGATCCAGTGAAAAATCCTGTAAATGAAGCTCCTTAGGCTTTCTCACTGTGATATATATACATGTTTTTTTATGAAATCACTGCACATTCTGTGGCAATGAAATTGTTAAAATTAAAATCCACTGCACAAAAATCTGACTCAAAATATCTGCAGCATCAATACACAAATGTTTGGTATCAGCCTATAAAATCAATTGGTCAACCAACATCACGATACACAACATTTCTTGGACTCTTGCACGTCTCCCTGAACCATGACTGCATGCATTTTTAGCATGGTCACTGGCTGGCCTCCAGTGAAAAAGCTCTTATATAAGCCATCCAAAGCCTCGGCTCTAAAACAGCTACAGCACAGAGAGATCTGCAGCTATTTTAAGCCTGCAATCATTCAGCTTTTCACTTCCAAAATACATGATTTGCAGGACAAAAATTATTTGCCGTGGTTATTTGGCTTATTGGTACCTTTGCAGGAAGAGTGGGAAACATTTTTAGAGTCATGTATTTCCAGGACTCTTTGTTGAAAGCCTGCGAGGTTTAAATATATGAGCAGGTAGGTGCATAAGTAGATTTTTGTTCTTGTGGGAGTGTGGGCAAAGGTCTGGGAAAGGGCTTCTGTGTGACTACAGTGAGGCCACAGTCCTGAACACCACTGTGGGCAATAATAAGGTCAAATGTTTGTTCTGTGCCAGAGGACATCAGGCATAGAAGTTCAGTTGCACCTCCTAACAAAAAAAAAACATCCCCAAGGATTTATACTGGATAAACATAGATACTATACATAGATATCTACATGCAGCTATACAAGCACCTACATGTTTCAGTATAAATCAGGGATGAGTGCAGCATAAAATCGTCAACTATGAGCCGCAGTTTATGGAGGGATTACGCAGCAGGGGCACAGACGCCGTGTCAGTTAATGTTCTCCTGAGGCCGTGAGCCTTGTGTGTGTTTAATAAGTTATATCTTGACTCCAGATGTTTCACGCGCCTCCCATTTCTGTCATATCTCTCTCTGTCTGCGCTCTCACCCTGCAATGCAACTATGTGGTTTGTAAGTGAGTTTAAGTGTCACATCTGGGTTCAGTTTCGTGCTTCGCCACAACCCGAATGTGTGGAAAGCGCAGAGGAGTTAAAACTTAAAACCGCAGGAAGTGCATTGCATAGCAATGGGGCCTCCAACAGAGGACTGAGGAAAATATCACTATTAAACCAGTCAGGAGTGTCTTTTCTTTAACCTAAACTGGACACATTAATCAACTAGTTGTGTTGTTCGGTGTCTTTTTGGCTAAGAGACGACAGTGCCATTTACACTCTTTCACACACCAGAATGACTGATGAGTCAGGATCTCAGGCTTTTTGCAAATGAACTATGATGCTGTTCGTTAGGGCCGACAATATAATCTACGAGGAACGACCACAAAACACAAGGGTTTATGAGCACGAGGAGACAGATGCTGACATCTGACAGCCAGCATGTCCTCCTGTTTGGAAAGTTGTGTTTTTCAGAATAAAGTGAGGGAGGGAAGTACACTCTGTACTAATGTTCATATTCATCTGTTTCCTTTTGTTCACTATAAAGACAGTCAAATCTGTGCTGGACTGTGATTGATTTTGTGAATATATGTGAGCCATATGCACACAAAGCAACTGAGTTAGCTTTGTCACTGCAGCTACTCCAGACTTGAGATTTTTAGAAACTGGGTCCTAATTTCTCAAATGATTACAGCCTATTCTGGGTCCACATTAACTGTTCTGATATGTAAGTCTGGATTCCAGGATGAGACACAACCAAGTGGATTCACAATCATGGTGTGCAATGTGTCGTCGGCTATGTTTTGAAATGACTTAATGTCAACCAAGACATGTGCACGACAATTCAACTGATGCATTAACATGATGTTGAGTTTTAACTTGTTTAGTGTGCTGAACAAGTAACTGCTCTTGTTCTTTGTTTCTTCTTAATGGGGTCATGACCCAGTATGAGTCACTGGTGCATCTGTCAGTTGCCACTATGAAGAGATTAACATAATTATAATGTTTTTAACGAGCTTGGGTCATCGAATGAAATGAAACTGTCCATGCTCTCTCCTGCAGACCTGGTCATGTTATTGTTCTCTATCATGTTGCTGCCTCTGTGTGAGGATGGTATTGTTTTATATGTATGGATGTACGCGAGACCTCTACACCTGCAGTTATTGCTGTCAGGTTACCGAGTTACATCGGTAACTCGTAGATCTTTAACAATCAGAACTGCAAGTTACTTCTCAGGTGTGTTGGTTAAAATAAAACAGGAAATGGTGTACTGTGAATTTCTGACAGTATATAGAAGACTGTGAATGCTGATTGGACGGTTGTTTGACCAGTAACAGAGCTGATACAACTCAAACCTTAATAAGGTTAATAAGATGAACACACACTGTTAAATATATAAAGTATAAATATAAAGGCAGGCACCGACCAGGCAGGGTCATTGTAGTATTTATACCCTGTGTGCTTTAATTACAGCTGGACAGCACACACACTTCCAAAGATTAACATGCAGGACCCCTGAAAAAAGCTGAAGTCATCATGTGACTGAAAACAACCATGTGAATAGGATTACTTCCCTCCAACAGCCAGAGCAGTATTTTTAAACAGAACCTAAAATTACCCCAACTGTCTTGGTACAGGCTATAGGCTACTCCATAAAGCTTGCTGTACACACACACACACACACACACACACATCCAAACACACGAAGGTACGGACAGAGTGAAGCAGACACTCTTTCCGCTAGTTTTTTCCGTTCCGTTCTCCACTGACCTTGGCGGATCGGTGGGCTCCCAGTAGCGGCAGAACAGGTGCAGTCCGTCGGCGTTGACAATGTGCGGCAGGTCGGCGTAGGGGACTCCCTGCGGGCTCCGCCGCGGAGCAGCTCCCGGCTCGGGCATGGAAGGGTCTGCAACAGAGACACGGAGCAGCGATAACAACACATCGCTGCCGTAGAGGTAGCAGCTCAGGCCGGCGACGAACAGGCAGGTGGCGGCGGTCACCGCGTTCATTGTTAACACTTGCTGTTGTTTTTGTTTATTTATTTTAGTGCGTGTTTAAGGCATGCGTCGGAGATGACAAGGTTTGTTAGTAAGGATATGCCGGATCCAAATCTGAGCTGTACACACACACAGAAAAAAACGCGCGCGCGCGCACACGCACACACATGCACACACACACACAGGCAATGTTGTCGGAGCGTTACGTCACGAGACCATATGCTCTGCTTTACACAAGGTCTCTCAACCACTCTCTCTCTCTCTCTCAACCCCCACGCTCTCCACATGGTCTCTCTCCTTCTCTCTCTCTCTCTCTTTCAAGTTAGCTTTATTGTCATGACCACAGCTATAATTATAGCACTCATGAGCGCAGTACTGCCGGAGGTTGTAGCCTCTGAGGTTTGCATTGTAAGTAGGTTATAATAATTAATCGTGTAAGAAAACAACAACAAATGCTTTGCGCACTATACTATACACTCTGTGTCCACTACACTACAATTATATCACCACAGTCTACTGTAATGAAAGCAAAACAAATCACTGCACCATAAAAATGTAAGAGTTTAATGACACAAGTAGCCTGCTCTGTGATAAAATGAGGTATGGGGTTTGATTTTAATGAGCTCTTCTTGTGTTTAACTTCAGTGTTTTCAGTCAAATATTATTTCCATCTCAGTTTTTTAAAAGCACTATCTCCAGCTCGCACGCGCGCACGCATATACACACAGAGCTGATTTACTGTCACTGCTGAATAGAAAAAAATCTTTCTCTCCACTTTTTTGCTTCCTCTACCAAACATCGTAAACCTGCACACGGAGGGAAAAAAAACCAAAAAAAAAAAAAAAAGAAGAGCTGATGCACTTCTCATACAACACTGGAGCAGCACCCCCCCCTCCAACACACACACACACACACACACGAAGCGTTGACATGCATCTGGTCCTGCTGGATACACAAGTACATCTGCATAGTGTTAATGGTATGTGCACTACAATGAAGAGGACGTTGAGTCTACCGCCCGGAGGTAAAAATAGTCCTGGTGTGAAGCTATTTACTGAGGTGGTCTCCGGTGTCCCCTTTCAGGTTTAGTAACCTGACAGTCTGCAAGCTCCTACTTTAATATTTAATAGGTTATAGCCAGATAATCAGTTAATTAAAAGATCAGTAAACTATATGGCTACCTGGGGGGGAAAAAGCTTCCATTCGTGCTTCTTGCTTGAAACATCCACCTGATGTTATTACTACTATGACATTCCGTCATTAGGATTCATGTTAGACAGCTATGCTTTGGCAAACTGCACATCAAAATGCGGGTACACTGGATTTTGACTGGTTTTGACGCTCCACAACAGACCACATCTCATGTTTGCAGCCCACTCTGTTTGTGTGTTAAATATGGCTCATCTCAGCTCACAACAGAGCACATGAATAACTCTGAATAACCGTGATTGATGTGCATCATCGCACATGTGGAAACAATCGTTAAACTTATATACGTGTGAGTGGATCATTGCTGCTCCCACGACATGTGTGCGCAAAACCTCGCGTTTGTTTTCATCTGTGCTGCAATCAAACATCTCCACCTTCACGCGCAGGGACAGACTCCACAGAACTGGACATTAGGATGATAGTGGCTCACTCGCATGCTTCCGGGAAAAAAAGAGCAAACGATCGTAACGCAAGTGTCTCTAATTAAGCTGCCATTATAGCTGTGTATGTGATCATTTCATCTGCTTTGGCTGCTGATATCGAAGCCAGTGCCTGTAGTAGTGGAATACGCGCTATAACATCAATATTAAGGTCTGCGGGGTTTTGTATGAAAAAAAAAGATGAATGGAGGAAGCCAGAGAAGATGCTGCATGTGTGAATATCAGTGCAAAACTGCAAGTTAGACTGGTTTAAACAAATAGCTAAAGGAACATTATGCTGATTCTGGAGATTTCATACTCTGGAGTGTGTATTCAGGTCAAATCTGAGCCCTGCAGCGGGCGCACAGGTTATATATGCACTGGTATCATAAGATTATTGCATGGATTTTATAAAGATTAAACTAACCTGTGCAGGAGCGTCTG
Source organism: Lates calcarifer (assembly GCF_001640805.2). NCBI lineage: Eukaryota > Metazoa > Chordata > Actinopteri > Centropomidae > Lates > Lates calcarifer. Next base: position 8,358,752 of record NC_066838.1, on the reverse strand, counting down.
CAGTGAAGTTTCAGCTTCTTCTTCTTCCTCCCTCTCTCTCTCTCTCTCTTTCTCTCTTTCTCTATCTCTCCCCTTATGTGTGTAGCCTGTCTCCCTCTCTCTCTCCTTCCCTCTCTCTCCGATGCTCTGCTCTCGCCACCCGCCAAGAGAAGAATGCAGTCAGACGTTTGAGGAAAAACTAAATGAGTATTCACACACACACACCCTCTCTCTTCCTCTTTCTCTCTCTCTCACACACACACACACACATACCCTCACATAGCCTACACATTACACATTATCCCCAGAGGCGGAGATACAGCTCGTCTCTCGCCCCTTCTGCTTAGCCTCATTTACTAAGAAGAAGAAGAAGAAGAAGAAAAAACGTCCTGTAAAGCTTCCTCCAAACTAAATCCAAAATGACTGATGTTTTCTCATCTAACCTGGTTGTTTTCCATTACAAACAGGACGTTTGATAATTAATATGACTGTTTTATGATCATTTTTGGTTAGAGTCACAAACATTAAACTACTTGATTAAAGCAGCATTCTCTGATTTTCAGCCACTTGGGGGCAGCAGAACAAGCTGTAAACACAACACTTAAATAAAGTACTGGTGTTTGAAGAATGGTCAAACAGTTCCCAGTGAATATCTAATAGTATTTTTGCTTTACTGAAAATCGTATTTTTCTTATCTCTAGTGGTTTTAACCTCTCTCTGTAGTGATCTACAGGTGTACTCCAGGATGTGGTACAGGGTAACATCACTTTTGGGAGTGGTTACAGATGGGACACGCTTGAAATATTTATCCCCAAAAGGGCTTTAAGATACTGATTTTCAGCATGACTGTTTTGTGCATGGATCTGAGAGCCTCGTCAGGAAAACGACAGCACAGGTCATGTTGAACGTTTGCACTCAACATGCTGGTTTTTGTTTGGGAGCTCAGTCTCTGAGAATAAATATGACAGTCTAGTAGAAGTGTAATGACTGAAACTGCAATACAAACAATTACAACCTTGCATTGCTATACAGGAAGAGAGAACTGTGATACTGCAAGAGTTTCACCCCCACCCCCATCCCAACCAACCCCAACCCAACGGCACTATTCTATGCTTCACAATTAACACTAACGCATATAAATCACAGAATTAGTATTCCATTTAAAGTTAGGGCACGCTGTATATTTCGTAAATAATACACATTACACCTACTACTGCATGTGTCGCATTACTTTTTTGGTCCAGTTATGATTGAGGGATCACACCTGTGAGGAAACTTAGGCTAGTTTAATTGGCTCAAGATGAATAATAACCCTGAGACTGGAGACTCCCGCATTCAATTCAGCACATTCAAAACTGAAGTATGAATGGAGCTGTGGCTTTGGAGAATCATTACACCACTACTGCCTAGTTTTTTTTGGGCTGAGTGAATTCATGGACGACAAAAGGATTTTGTACCAAAGTGCATAAACTGACTGTTAATGAAAGCCTTTACTGGAAAAATGAACTGTTTTGTTACGGCTAAGTATGATTCAGAGTGTTCCCGTTCCAATTAACAATGACTCATTATACCTGGTTTTAGTTAACAGTGGATTGTTGCGGTTGCAATTCTGTGGAAATTAATGTCTTCCCACTTCTTTAAATGCTCACAGACTCACACTCACATTTTCTGCTCTCTAAATTGAGAGATACAGCATGCATGCTGCAGAAATCCATCATGTTTGACTCATTTTGTTGATCACATTTGTGACTTAAAACTGGAAAAATGTGTCAAGAGAACTGTTTTCAGTTCTCTTGAGCTGAAACAGTTGAAGAGAATTGTTTATAGAACAGAAAATGTTGGTAAATGGACTGATAGTGGCAGGAAGGTGCTGTTTCAGGTGTATTAAATTAATATAAAGGCATGCTTAAGTTTTGTAATACATGACAAGTAAAACACACCTGTCAGTTTTTTTGTCAGGTTACATACATTATGTAAAAGAATAGTTAAATATGAAGGATTGTATCTAAACATTCACTCTTCTATAAGACGCTGGATTAAAACAGGTCAACAAAAGGATACATGATGCAGTGTTATATAGTGGGGGAACTTCATCTGTTAAATTATCTGTGTATGAATTACTACAATAAACACCTTCCACATCTGGCAGAAGAACGGAAACTATCTCAGTGACCAGCTCTGTATGTAAACAGACTCACTGAACTCGTCTGTAGATGCATGAGGTGCAGACTGGAGTCTGAGTGTGGATGAATCAACCAGCTCCAGTAGGATGGAAAAGGAGAACACACTGCAGCCGTACTTGAGGATATCTGTTTCATCAGTCCAGATCTTTACAGGGGTATTTGGAGATTTCCTATTGTTGCAAAATGCCTCACATAAAAACTGTCTCTGTTTGGAAAGGAAACGGGCAAAGGAAATCATTTGACTTGGCAAAATAATGTTTCTTTTTAATGTAAGTACATGTCCATTTATATTTTGAGATTTTATTTATTTATTTTTTTTTTAGATTTTCATAAATAAACCAACATTAAACATATGCAGTTTGTTGTTTGTTGGTGATTAAATGATAATGTGTGTGTGTGTGTGTGTGTGTGTGTGTGTGTGTGTGTGTGTGTGTGTGTGTGTGTGTGGATTTGTGTGTCTGTGCTTGTGACAGACAGGAGTCCCAGTTATCTGAAGCTCAAAGGATAAAATCCTCATACAAACAGTGTGTCTGTCTCTTCTTCATACTCTCCTCCATCATTCCTCTCAGGACTCATAAATGTGTCATTGTCATCTCCTGTGAAAAAGGAAGGAAAGAGAGAGATCAAGACAAACAGGAACCAGAGAGGAGAGAGACAGGGAGAAAAAAACACCAGCCTGATTTTCAAAATATGTTCCAGATTTTTACTTTCTCTCCAGTGGCACAGAAGTCTCTGTAGAAGTTAATGAGGAGGAACAGAGCAGGGCTGTGAACATCGTGTCTGAAACTTCAGCTCAGCACGCCACAATCTCAGAAAGAATTGTTTATGTGTTTCTGAGTCAAACTGTTGGAAATCTGATGTCTTCACTTTGTACCATATACCTTTGACCATATATTATTGAACTTCTAAAATTAATATGTAAATCTAATTGCATACTGAAATGCTTCTGTTTTCACATGGATTTCATATCAGGATGTACCACGTTTTTGTTTGATCAACCTCCTGAAAACCTCCCCCTCTCTCCTGTAAAACCATTTCCATGTGAAATATATTTGCATATGTGAATGCAATTGCATGCATGTATTAATTAATTACTCTGTGTGGGTGTGTGTGTGTGTGTGTGAGTAATCCATTGCACATACTCCCCTCACCTTCCGCTCTTTTATATCCTCTATATTTATGTATCCCAATGTGTGTGTGTGTGTGTGTGTGTGTGCCATGCACATGTGTGTGTGTGTCTGTGTCAGTGACTGGATTTGTGAGTGAGCTCCCTGTTTTTCCCATGAAAAGGCTTTGCTACTGTAAACTGTATGTCATGGACTAGTGCCACGTCTTTGTTCTGTGTTTGTGTCTCTCCTGTGGGAGAAAAACAGAAAAATGTACGCAACTAAATATTAAAACAGAACAGGCAGAAACAAAGCACACACACAGTACAGTATGCAGACATGCATGCAAACACATGTATAAATTAACATAGATACACACACTGCCCATGTGTTAAGGCAGAGAGTAAATTGTCTTCAGACATAGACTGATAGTGTCTGCTGGGATGAGCAGTTTTTCTGATGCATGGATGAAAAGACCAAAATATTATATATCATTTTGTATTTTACTGTAAGGCTGTTAATACCATTCCCTCCCATCACCCACCCATGCTCTATGTGCAATCAATTTGCAGTCCAGGTCACGCTGCAGGGTCAGGATCAGTGAACCAGTCCAGAAACAACACTTTTGTCCATTAACTGTCTATTAAGATGAGCTTATTACACACTCCAGTGAACACAATCATTTTCACTGTCTCTCATGTTTACTTTTTGATTTTATTTTAGAAAAACAATCCTCATGTGTAACACAGTCTGACCACACTCAGCTCTTTTCATCCAACAGTGCTAGCTATATCTTTTCTACTGGTAGAGTTTGAAATAAATCAAGTTCACACTGGTACACACTGCTTCCAGGACTCTGAAGTCTGACAATGATAAAAGCCTTCACTTTCTTCCCACCCACTCAGTTTTTAAATGTCACCAAACTAAAACTAAACTAAACTCATATATGAAAGCATTACAACCTTAAAGAGGCAATGGACAACTTTTCCTCCCAGTGGTTTTAATGTTGGTACTGTGGTCACAAACTTAGTAAGTTTCGCCACTCTTCATTTTAGAAAGTTCATCACCAGGAAACATGTTTTTTGTTTAGATTATCAGACAGACTGTGACTCATCTGCTGCTAGTGCTAGTGTTAGCAACATGGCTACTGCTATCAACCTGGCTACTGTCCAAGGCAAGAAACACCCTTAGAATCTAGCTAGAAACCCTGATCTCAGTGCTATGATGAAGACAGAGTTAAACACCCAGTTGTATTATGATGTAAACAGGTTTTATTAGTTACTGCCTTAGAAAAAAATAATAATCCTTTGTACCATGGATTGAACCTTCATTTTTACATGAAAATTCACTGGTTGGCAGATATTGGCAATTATTTAGTGAAAGTGAGGCTCATAGGCAAACACTTTAGACTACACTGGTGTCATTATTTTATAGATATTAAATTGAGCAATCAACATCTACGTCATTATCATAAGCTAAAACAAAAAAGTTGACTTGTTGAGCTGTTTAAGGTTAGCTTTAGGCAGTGAAGGTGATTGACATGCTGCATACTGCAAACCACTGCAGCTTGGTTCAAATTGATGCAGCTTGGCTTATGTAGATACCAGCTTGCATACAGAACCGCAGCCCAAAGAGACGGCTTGGAAGCTTTGGGACTTGCCAGATTCGTTCATGCGCCAAAGTCAGACAGTGGACACAATGCCTGTTAGTCTGTTAACGTGTTAGCATTGAAATACAAACCATAAGTTAAGTAAAAACCCTAACTGATTTCATAGGTTATCAGCTTCATGTAGCGTGATGCCTATTTTTTCATTTCCACACACTACTGGCATTTAACGTCAGCATTCTCGGTATGTATGTATGTGGTCCGAAGAAACATGCAATACCCAGTACTGGAAAACTTGAAATACTTGATACATTTAGAAGTCTGCGCCCAATATAGAGAGGGAAAATAGCACTTGAACTTCCCAGCACTAAAACAATAAGAAGGCCAACTGATATTATTGGTTACAAAGGTAACCTGTGTTGGAAAAAAGATTAAAACAAATAAAATGATACAAAACTGTGAGTTTGAAGGATCATTACAGTAAAGAGTTTTGTTGTCTCTGAGTTTGCTGAGCGGGCTGATTTGAATCTTCATGCTAAGTTAAGCTAATCATCCGTTGGCTCCAGCTTTATATTTAATGGGCAGATGAAAGAGTGGTATTGATCTTCTCATCTCACTCTTGGCAAGAAAGATAATAAGCATATTTTCCAACACAGCAGACTGTTCCTTAAAACTCTGTAGCCATTAATTGCAAGTTAGAGGTTGAGCTTTTTAGAAATATTAACTACACTCAGGAAAGACCATATGGTGCTGTGTTTTGTTCCCTATTAGAAACAACAAAGACCTAAACATGAAGGGGCTCTGATTCAGCCTCTGGATGTCGGCCATAGTATTAGCTCATTCACACTCAGGAGTACTTTAGTATTCAGTGTAACTTTCTAACAATAATCATACCCCTATAATTTAGAATTACCTAGGAGCCCCTGTGATACTGTGTTCAGTTTACATTGAGATCACTAGATTTGAGTTCAAGTGGAAATGCAGGATGGATACTTGTCAGTGTATTTTGTATAAAAATGCATGCTGATGTGTTTTGATGTGTGAGTGCTCATACAGTGTATCACCTTATCTTGGCTCTGTGTTGTGGCAGACTGACAGTACAAAACAGCATCATGGATACTAGAGAAGAGACAGGACTTTGTCACTTTGTCACTGAAGAAACCACCAGTCTGCAGGTTGTCCACCACGCCAGCTAGAAAGAGAGATGGAAAGAGAGAGAGAATGATGCAATGATGCAGAGTTTTGTAAGTTTCAGTGTAATAGGACAAGGAATGGCATGAAAAATTAGTGTGTAACATTTGAGGAGCTGTAGGAAAAATAAAGTGGACCAAGAGAGAGGGTGGGAGGGGTCATCCTTATCTTAAACGAACAAAGCTATACTTCCTGGCCATGTAAATATTCTTCACAGTCCCTTTGCAAGCTCACAATAAACATTTTTTTCATTATGGGCTATTAACCCTGTGTGGTCTAATTAGAGCTGCTGATCCTAGCATTGTGGTTTTACATTTTTTTCCCCTGGAGACCCACATTTTTCCCATCCAGCAAGTCAGACCGACCATTGTGGGCTATTATGAGAAAATAAACATTGAAAAGTGGATGTTTTAATGCAGTAAAAACACAACCATCCCACTTGACATAAGTAATTTTTTTTCAGTTTTCCCTATAGATTCATTATAATACTCTCATGACCCACTGCTGCATATCATGCCAGACTTAGAAAACCTGGAATAATGTTATCTGGAAAACCAGTAATTAACTGCACAACTCCCTTTGCAGAAACATTACAATAACATAAGCAAACAACAAAAATAATATCCACTGTTGAAAGAATTCAAATTGTGTGTGTCTGAGCAGCTGGAGACTAAAAAGAAAAAAGGTTCTGATAGGATTTTGTAGGATTTCAGACAAACTGTCAAGGGATCAGTAACCTTTAAAATGCAAAAAGTTCTACTTGGATGAAACTTATTTCCAAATGTATTTAATAACATACAGAAAAATGTGGCTCTTAGAGAATAAACCCATACATTTAAGAGAATACTTTTTACCAAAAAATGCTGTTGTCCTTACACTAATATACACAGAGGGCAGCATAGGTGATTTGATGTTGGTCTCCGACAGAGATAAACATTAAAGCTGACAGCAGTGGTCTACTGAGTTTTTCTCATTGTTTCGTATTATAAAGAAAGAGTCAGAAAGTCCAACCTACCAATCCACACAACAGCCTGGCTGTTCTCTTTAATTAATTCTATTCTATTGTAATCTATTCTAGTGATGTAGCTGGACTTACTCTGGCAGCCAGCGAGAACGACCTCTATACCAATCTCTCCATAGTCTCTCTGGATCTGAAACAGGCACACAAGCAGAGAGCAAAGGTCAGACTGGGGATCATTTAATTAGTCTTGCAATTCAATTTATGGTAATTGAAAGCCAGAGGAGCCAAATGATAAGGGGTGAGGACAGAGGGATGAATAGAGGATAAGATCTAGTTGTTGTAAGAGAAAAACAGAGCTGCAAGAGCCGGTTTAACAGGAAGACATTCATACAATGAAGACAGAGGGATCAGAATCAGTAATCTTACATTTGCCTTATTCCTCTAGAGTCAGTGATTTTTTTTCATTATTTCATTATTAGCTATCAACTGTCTGCCTTTTTGTTCCAAACATTTCTTTAAAAGAGGTTTTGATCCATTTTGCATTAATGTTCATTTTGTGAAAATATTAAAAAATGAGAGGATGGTTAAGTGATGTAATGCACCTACAAACACATATATACAAAAAGTTGAACTCTTCATATGTACAAGTTACTAAATTAATTGTATACTTGAATGTTAAATACTGGGGGAGGGAGAATGAGTATTTCCATTTCTTGTGTATGTGTATGTGAGTGCCATGGTCATACACTTCGTAGCGTCTTGATCCCAACAGTATCCAGGAAGTTGACAGGGCTGAGGTCGAGGACAATGGCTCTTGGGAGTGAGGGGTCAGGCTCAGCATTCATCTCAATGATGGCAATGTCCTTCTGCTCTGCCCTCTCTGGCTCCCCCTCCTGGACAGGAGGAGACACAACACCACAGAGGGAATCAAATATGAGGCAACATTTTGTGCATTAGCCAGTGTCAGTCAGGATCGAAGGTGTTCACAGGCCCTGGAAGTCAGAGCATTTGTATAAAATGACAGTTGTACTTGGAGCATGCCAAGATTTCAAACAAGCCCAGCAGGTGCTCAGTAAGTTGGAGAGGGTGAGTTAGAGTAACTCCTCACCACATCTACTGCGCTCTTCTTGGCAGCCTTCTTGGCTTTCTTGGCATTTTTCTCCTCATGCCGCTTCCTTTTGGCCTCTAGTTTCTTCTTTGCTGACAGGATCTTGGTGATGTCAATGCCAGACTAAAAGAAACAGCAAAAGACGATCACACATTGAAGAAGTTCACATTAATTTTCTACAACTAACTTTCTGGGTGGTCAAGACAAGCAGGTGTTAATGTTTACAGTCATGCAAAGTTATGTTTTAGAAAAATGATCAAACAACTTAAAACTTTAATGCATGCTCACAGTTGTCACTGTTAATATCTGTCTATTACAGCTTATTATAAGTGAGTACTGTGGATAAAATTTCATCTTGGTCAGTTTAGCCAGTTCAGTCAGTCCACTAAAACTAATTCCTCAACACAAAACCAACCAACAGAACAGGTGTAGAAATGATGTCATGTTTGTCCATACAACAATGTGAAACACAACCAACAGGCATTACAAGAAAAACATAGTGGCTCATGAAATGTTTGAAATGAAATGAACTATGAAAGTTTGTTTTCCTGCATTACATAACTATGCAACACAAGTTAACACAGCTTTCACAGACTCTTGTCAGCACCCACTCACTTTAACTGAAGCATCAGAAAAGACTGATTTGTGGGCCCAGTAACTCTGGAAGGTATCCACTTGAATTATCCTCCCTCCAAAACTGGAAGGAGGACCTCTGACTTTGTCCCCTATACCTTACACTGAAATCACTTTTTTAAATTACCAATAGATAATTCATTCAATGTATATGTTGCTAAATGACTATTATTTTAGAACAGACCTGAAAAATGTTTAACCTATTGTTTATGACAAGAAAAAAAAAAAATCATGTTGGGATCAGCAAAGACCAAGGGCATCAATAAAGTCAGGTAATATTCTCAGTTTTTGTTCAGCTGCAATAAGAATACATGCAGTAGTGAAGCTACTGAAAGTCTGTACCTCCAAAACAGGTGGTTTGCATTGAACCAAACCACCCAAACCCTACACATAGAAACGTGTGACTTCAGCGGCTCAGTAAAAAAGGTATTTGTGTTGACAAGCTTTAGTGACATGCATCACCTACAGACTGAAACAGGTCCAGGTCAGGAATTTGATCTATATATAACCAAGTTACTGTAACTGACTGAATTCTTTTTTAGGGGTTGTAAATTAAGTGATAGATCATTCAAACATCCCATTTGTACTTAAATGATCTTCACGTTAGCTAGTTTTCATACCAAGTGTGAAAACACTGTTTGCATGTTTGAGCGAGGACAAAGGAGCCACCAGGAAATGGAAATGCCCAGAAAATCTGTCATGGTCATAAGTCATCAACAACCAATCAGATTTTCATTGCTTGTTTTTCTGACTTTTTGTCTCACGGATGAAATGTCTTCCTGGCAATTGCAAAGTGGATCAGAATCTGATTACAGCCATTCAAGCCCTCCTACTTCTCAAAAACAAAACTGATAGCGAGTAGAATGTCAAAAGCAGTGCTTATGGGTTTGCAGGACATTTTAAGTCATCATGACAATGTAACAGAATCACAGGAAAGAGTATTCATGAAAAAATAATGTATGATTTGCCTCTAAAAACGTCTCTTACTGCATGACATCACTAACTAAAGCAATTACAGCACTTAGCATCTCCTCTCACAAGTGCAACCCATCAGCTGACTGCCAGCGAGAGCAAGCAGTGAGGAATCCCAGATTTCCCCCTGCACCTTTCACTATTTGAGTCGCCTGCATGCCACTCTGACTGGCAGCGTAGAACCACTCTTCACCATGAGCCAAAAATTACCAGAATTTATCTGGTGGCAGTTTCACACCTTGAAAACAAACCTGCAGCCTCTGCCAGTCAACAGCAGCTCTATGAAAGCTGATTTGTGCATCAGACATTAGAGAGAAAAGAGGGACCCCGCGGCTTTGACATGCTGACATTTTAATGAATGAGGCGCTCCATTATCTCCCTCCCTTATTCAATCTCTGCTTCTCCCCTTCTCTCCCATCTTTTGTCATCTCTTTTCCGTCTTCCCTCAATCTGTCTTCCCATATACCCCAAAGAGACATGACAGAAGAGGAGGAGGAAGGCGGGAGGGGGGGGGGGGGGGGGGGGGGGGGGTGTTTAAACAAAAGTAGAAGAGAAGAAAGGAGGGGAGAAAATGGTGGGATGACATTTGAACAATGTCTGTCATGGTTGCAATGTGTGAATTGTTGAAAAGTCGGGTCAGTTATTAGTTTGTCAGAAATAATGTTTGTAAGTTTGTTGGTGGAGTTTTTCTGTGTGTGTGCGTGTGTGTAGCTGTGTTTATATTGGTATGTTCTTCTAAATCTGGGCTTGTGTGTCCATCAGGATGTGTATGTATGTCTGATACTGTTTTTTGGGGGCGCCCACATTAATATACTGTATGAATACACATTAATATTCCTGTGTAGGCACAAAAAAGTGAGAATGAATTCTATTTTTAGACCCTGAGAGTGGAGACATTTTCAAAAGACATTTTGTCAGTCCTCATTTCTTTAAAGAGCTGTTGAAATGTAATTTTAGGGATAAGGCTAGGTTAAGGTTGAAGGTAGGTTAAGCATTAGTGTGTGTGCGTGTGTGTGTCCTCACCTTCTCTCCCAGGGCATCTTGATACATTTCAGCATTGGCAAAGTAGAGGGTGGCAGAGGAGCGGAAGATCAAAATCCCTGGTACCTGCCTCACCTAAAATCAATCAGTCAGTTAGAGATGTAATTTATTTAACAGGCACATAAATCACTACATTTCCCATAACAACAGATGTTCATGATAACACAGCATACAGAGCTGTAACCGACAGACTGTTATTGCCCTCATTAGAGCCATGACGCTTAAGTGCCATAAAACTTAGCTGTACATCCTACTCAACTCCTACCTAACTGCATAAACAGCCTATTGAGAGTATGACTGTCCTGTCTTTCACACATCGTACTCAGGACGTGGCACAATGACTATCAAATGGTGGAACTACAAAAGTGAAATACTCCTGGATATGAACAAAGAGTTACACTCCAAGGGTTACACTAATATTGTTTTTGAACCACAGATCAGGGAGAAATGAACTCCTCTCTGTTGTATTCTCTTATTAATTGTGCTGTTTTGCGTTCATTAATTAAAAAAACAAAACAAAACAAAAAACATTTCCCTATGAAACCCATATCTGCTGACCAATAGTAACAGTAGGCAGTGAAGTCTTACTGTCAGGTTTGCTTCTCCATTTCTCTATTGAAATAATTTGCTGACAATAACTTGTAGCACTTCATCATTTTGTTAATATGCTGAAGTCATGCACAGCTACAGTCATTTGCTGTGTAAGCAGGTATGGGCACCTGTCAGGAGGCAAAGTACAGTGTGGTCTGATTAGACACAGAGTGGTACATAACTGCCATTAACACGTCTATATTTAACTGTCCTTACTGTCAAGGACAATAGAGAGAACTGGGGGGTGAGGGGGTTACAGGTGGTGTTTACTGATGTAAGCCACTTTTAATTTATGATTAAAATAAGCTCTGGATATTCTGACCATGTCTGGACCAATACTCGCCTTCGCTCCTACTTTGAGGTGATTTAAATACGCTGTGCTGTACCTGATTGTAGTCCTCCAGTGGCCTGTAAACGTCAGTGTCTGGAACCTGCCCTAACAGGGAGTATGTAGGTCTGGAAAACAACAATATAAAGCCCTGTAAACCCTTTGATTTGTGTTTGTTTGTGTTTAGTGTATGGTCTAAAAGGGGAAGGATTTAAGGACTGTTAGGTGTGGTAACTGACAGCTGAATATTCAACTTGACACATGACTTAATGTTTATCAGTGCATAATTGTGGACGTGTGTATTCCTACAGCTGCGTCCTGAAGATGACGGTGAGCATTGAGAAACCAATGGCAGCAGCTAGTCCCATGTCAGGGTTGAGCAGCAAGGTGAGGATGAAGGTGGCTATCCAGACTAGCTGGAGAAAAACAGACAGAGAGCAGTGGGTAATATAGCAACAGGTCTATAACAAACAAGTCTACACTGAGCCTTTAATGTGGTGGAAATACAATGTAACTGTAGTATTCTAAGATTCCCATCAGTAATGGAAAATATTTTAAATATATATAAAAATATAAAAATAAAAACTAAACCTTAAATGTAGCTTAATCAGTTTTAACAAATTTGTCTTAGGTGTATTAAATCAGCCATATGTATTTAGGCTGCATTCACTCCATAACTCTTAAATCATTTAAAGCACCCTTACTGAGTTAAGTGCCAGCAATGGTGGCTTTGGACATGTAGCTGTCTGAGATTCTAGGTAATGTCCAACTTGATATTAAAAACCAGGAGGCTGATGTAAATGTTTTTCCCTGCTCTGTAGCCTGTATTACCATCTGAACCAACATGCTATAATTAACCTTGAGCATCATGTAAGTTTCTTAGAGTGCAGGTTTTCTGTATTCATGTTAACATGTTAACACTAGCAAGTATATAATATTATGATGGAGTGTCAGCAACTGTGCTGTTAGTGTTAACAGGCTACACTATACATTAGCATGTAGCATACTGTTTAGCATGTTACATATTTTAACATTAGCAAGGGTTAGAGAATTTCAAGCTCCAGCTCTGTAGTTAGAGGTAATATACAATCAATCAATATATAATCAATTAATATATCAAAGTACAGTGAGACTGAAAGAAAGTGATCGTTAGTTTCAGTGTGCTGGATAAATTCTCAGCAAAGAAAGTTATGTGTAATGTAAGTAAGCAATGTGTCCTTGCTTTGCATGTGACAAGATAAATACTTATGGCCAATATTGTTTATCTTAACAGATTTTTGCATAGAACGTTTGTGATGCACTGTTATTTAAGATAATGTTGGTGCAGTACATGAAATCAAAATGTTACTGAAGCTATCTTCACAAAACATCAACCATTTCCTTGCCTACTTTTAAGTACACTCACCATGTCTACTTTGTTGCTTCTCCACAGTGCAGAGATGTCCATGAACTGCTTCATCATGCCATGAAGGTTGACATAGATGATGGCAGCCAGCACCGCCTACGAAGTCAAATATAAAACAGTTTATATAGAGCACTCAAGTTTTATTTAGTGAAACATGACAGTGAGTTAGTTGGTCAGATAAACCTTTTGTGTGGTTTTTAGAGGTTTTACGTGTTTTAGTGTGTTCTAGTTAAGTAGACTGCTAACAAATGAGTAAGAGCTGTTGTCTTTGGCTGAGTGTTAAGGTGGGCTTATAATTTTGCAGTCACATTCACACTCAGACTTGGACACATGTGTGTGCTTATGCTTGTGCTTGTGCAAACACCCACAGTACACAGTACCTTGGGCAGAGCTTCAAATAGAGTCCCAATCCAAAGCGTGATGAAAAGGATAACTATTGCTGATAGAGCCCCAGCAACCTGCGGTGAAGAGAGAGGGAAGATAGAGGCACGATGAATGGAAATCAGGAGAGAGATCAGAGGAAGAGGGTTAAAGAAAGAGCTACAGAGAGGATGAATGATGTAGTGGTTATCAGTATGAATTGGTTCTTGATTATAAGAGGAGTCAAGGCATCGTCAGTTAAAGTCTCTGCACTCCAATCCTCTCCCCTCCTCTCCTCTTCTCTGTTCCTCTCCTCTGTAATGGGCCTTAGCTGATTAATGGTGTAGTCAGACTAAATCAGTTTAGCCTTTCAGCGATTCTGTGTTTGTGTAGGTGGAGTTCGACAATGTGAGCGAAAATCGATTCCCTAAGTGTTTTTTAATGATGCCACTCATCAGGGTAACATTAATTATGAGCCGTTTTTCACTCCGCTTAACCTTTAAGATTGCCCAGGTTTGTAGCTACAGGCAGAGTGAAGTGATAATGGAATGAAAATACTGGTGTGAAAAAATGATCTCATGAAACATCCTTGTTACATTTAAGAAAAAATGACAAGCATGAAGAACAATAAGCAGTTTTCATTTGTTAAAATGTTTTTCACCTGTGTAGAATAATCACAGGAGAGACCATGCAAACTAATACATTTAGAAATTGAACTTTATAATGATGCATCATTAGCAGAATGAGCAGTATAAACTGGCCTAGTAGCAGGCAACAATATGCTTATCAAAAAAAAAAAAAAAAAAATCAGCATTAATGTTTTAGATTACTGGCAGCCTGTTATTGTGCTAAATAAGGTTAAACAGGAAATATTGAGGTGTAATATGAAACTAATGTTGAACTATGTTTTTTAAGGAAGTGATGTGCTTTTAATCTCTTTTAATGCCTGTTTCTTTACTCCTTTCTTGGTTCAGTGTTGATTTATGTAGCATACATCCTGGGACTTTTTTTCCTGGATTTTGATCACAAGGGGTCATCCTGATTTAAAGCTTTAACAAAAGCTCACATCTTCTCACTTACCTCTGGTGGTATCTACACACACACAGATAGTTTTGGTTTCATTTGTCCAGGTTAGAGGTATCCATACCAATACAATGGAAGTGAATGGCATTTGATTTGTAGTACTCACAGCATTTGAGAAATAACCCAGTACTCTGGATAATCCAGAGCACTTGCTGTGTCAGAAGGTATAAGACACACACACAGAGGACACACTTTTAGCTAAGCTAAAGCTGTTTTCATGGAAACCATAAGGGGTGAGTGAGAAAATAGTTTTGAAATTTGGATGAGTGTGCTATTCTCTGAAAGCAGCCCCACCTTGTTCACAGATTTTCATGAACAAACTAAATGTTCTCTGCATGGTTATCCTAACCTGACTCCATAACAAGGTGAGAGCACACCTTTAAAATCTTGGCCAAGGGCAGTTCAGCAGAATAACAAACACTCACACTACCAACCTGAGTCTTCCCTCCTGTGCTCTCCTGAACCATGGTGCGAGACATGGAGCAGCTGATGGCAAAACACTGAAAAATTCCTCCAATGGAATTACTTAGGCCCAGGGCTATTAGTTCCTATATCATGGAAAAAAACACACTATTTTTTAAAGTACACTAATCTCAAAACATCATTTCCATCTTTCACCTCCCTACCTGGTTGCTGTCCACCTTGTATCCATATTTCAGGGCAAAGATTCGTCCCAGTGAGATGGCAATGCCATAGCCAACCACAGACAGAGCGAATGCGTCCCCTATCACCTGACCAAACAGAGAGGCAGCTGGGAGAACAGGTGGCTGGAGACTGGTAGACAGAAGCAGAGTATACTTCATGTTTCATATGTGTAAACACACAGTCCTGTATGTTTGCTGTGTGCTGTGTTATGTTTCTCACCCTGAGGGAATAATTCCCACCACATCCACTCCATATTCCCCCTCCAAGTTAAACTGCCAGGAGACCACTGTAGCAACAATGACCTGGAGTGACAAATAATAAAAGATATATTAGTGTGTGTGTCTTTGTAAGGAGTTATGTCACCATAGAGTATGTTATAAGTGCATATATGTATGCTTGTAAACTCACAGCAAGCAGCTCCACAGGTATAGGAACGGGGAGTTTTTTACTCAAGTATGCATTGAGCTCCTTAGCAAGGATAAGGCCGATTATAGCGACGATGCTAACCACAAGAGTACCAATGTTTGTCTGTGGAATCAGGTAACAAATCTCTAGCACAGTCTGAAAGGAGAGAAAGAGCAGGGTTAAATACTTGTATGGAGGAGATGTAGGACGAAACCTGAACATGCAATGCTCATTTTAGATTCTTGTCTTGACTGCCAGCTCCACTGGATATAATTATAAGGCAGAGGCAATTTGTCTCAACAGTGGTGTCATTTGTGTCACAGTGCTTTTATGTTGTGGAGATAAAAGCATGAATATAAGAGACTCAACAAGCGTGACTGATGAGGCAGACTGGAAGAAGTGTTCGATAAAAGCAAACATGAGAGAGTATAATTTTTTTACAGGAGAAATCTCATAGGACCTGGACAAATGTTCATATCCAAAGACTGAAAATGTTCTGTTGATGCAGTTAATTAACAAGGTGGTTACACAGAGAATTTATCAAGAGCAATTTTGAAGATCAATTCATTGTTGGCAAACAGTTTAAAGACATTACTTTGGGATTTCAGAGTGTACAATGGTTATTTGTAACTTTTTTCTCACTTTGTAAAATCAAAAACTGTATGAGTGTGGCTGTGCTCTTCCCTACATATATCAATGACAAAGGTCCGCTGTATTTGACAGGGCTGATGCCAAAGGTGTATTTGAGCTGGGACACGATGACGTGGATGGCGGCTCCTGTGGTGTAGCCTCGGACCAGAGGCTCAGACAGGTAGGTCACCACGAAACCAAACTGGACCAGACCAAGTAGAATCTGCACACATAACACAAATGGAAAAACATATGGAGGTTCACAGTAGCTATGCATTCATAGCTGCAAACCTGAAGAACATGTATACAAATGACACAAATATAAAATAAATATTTATGGAATTACAAGTAACATTTCAGCATTTTAGCTCCTCTGCTTTACTGCTCTACCCAAATACACCTGTCTTTTTAATTGCAGCAGAACTATATATGCCATCATAAATAATTAAACACAATTTGACCTTTCAGCCTGAGTACATATTGGCTCATATGGGATTGAAAGCATGAAGCAGCTCAGTAACTTCTTGAAATTGATTCTATAAATGCTTAAAGTGTTTTTTGACATCTATCGTTGAGCCTCAAAAAGCTATGTGAGCTTTGTAAGATTTCTCCTCGGTGTCTCCCAAATGTTATACTTCAACACCAAAGTAGTTAACTCTAATATTTACCTGAAATAATCCAGACATGAAAGTGACAGCTGCAGCCACCCGGACCCTCTCTGCATCCCGTGAGACAGCATCAACTATACTGGAGTTGGTGACATTGTCCCATATGATAAAGTTCGAGTCTGGGGCTAGTCGATCTGTCACCCCTCCTATCATCACACTCATCACTGCATATGTTCCTGGAGAAGGGGATCAGAGATATAAACACTTATTTTAGCTGTATATAACAACATATTGGATATTCTGAGACATTTCTCTCTGCCCCACTTTGGTCCTGAAACCATTTTTTTTTTCTTATCTTCTTGCTATGACTGACAAAGTCACCATGTGGATACATTATCCTCATCATTTAGAACCATGCTGATCATTTTGCATCATTTGTGTGATCACCCCTGTACTAGTTGAACACATGTTGGAAAGTAAAGGTAGGTGTTATTCACATCCAATCAGAAGTGAGCCATGAAAAAGCAGTAGAAGGGAATATAGCTTCCTAAAAGCCTAAAACACTGTATGTCTACAGTATGCTTATAACTTTAGATTTACATTAGAGAGGCCAAAACCTGATTATTTCAGTCTGTTATTAAGCCTACTCTATCAATTCTTCTTCTTTGAAGTGCTGTTGACATGCCTAATGGTAGATAGACAGTTGCCAGCATGCAGATGCAGTGAGTGTTAAAGCACAAACCGACTGAGATGTGCTTGGATGTGCCGAAGATGAAGTAGATGAGGACAGGGTAGAATGAGGAGTAAAGGCCAAAGACTGGAGGAACAGATGCCAGCAAGGCATAGGCCATACCTGCAGGGATAATGCAGAATAAATATGATTTCTTACAATACGGGAGAGAGCTATAACACAGAATATATTATGTAACAGGGTGATGTAGTGGGGAAACACTACAGCATTGTATACACTGCCAATTATCATTTAAAATAAAACAACATCTTCTTTGTTTTCTCTTCCAATCCTACCCCCCCCCACCCCCCACTCCCCACAACATTTTCTGAACCTCCATCCTCACCCTGTGGCAACTGCATGATCCCCACACTGATTCCAGAGATCAGGTCACCCAGAGCGTTGTCTCTGATGGAGTAACGAGGCAGCCATGATATTACAGGAACACTACCCAGCAGGCAGTTCTTCAACCGCGGACCAGAACAGCTGAGTTTGTGTGAGTGTGTCAGAGTGACAGACAGAGAGAAAAGAGACAAAAAGGGTGAAAAAGGGTATAAAAAGAAAAATAGCTCTAGGTATATCCAGGTATATCCTGGTGCACTGCATGTCAGTTCTACTCTTATTCTAGAGTCTGACCTGCAGGTTTTGACAAACTTTTTGCCAACTGCCAAAACAGTTAATGAGTGATCTTATATACCAGGGGTCTATCAACTACATGCTTAGTTTTGCTCAAGTTCAACAAACCACTGAAGGCATGTGTCACCACACTTCAGTGCTGAGCCAAAAACCCTCTTGTAAATGCAACAATGGCTGAAGGTCTTAGTAAGTAAACAGCTGCCATTGCTAAAGTTAGCAAAAACTTACATATAGCACCTTTAAATGTCAAGCAACTGTGGTGTTTATGTTGGAAAAGGGTGACCAGATGTGAGATTATGATCCATGAGTACACAGGATTAGATGTAATTGCTGTATGTTTTATGCACTGATACAAAAGAATATGTTACAAGACAGAAAATACCTAAATAAGATAGATTAGTTTAGATGCATGGTGTATTAGATGTAGGGAACTTTACCTCATTGACTTTTTAACCTTCTCACACAGAGAGGGTTTTGAGTCAGACTTTTCTGCCATCTCATCCACAGCTCCTTCATCCAGGATCTTTCTTTGGATGCTATAGCCTGTCCGTCTCCTCTCTGCCATGGCAACACTAGATGTACACAAAAAAAACTTTTTGCTGTCAAATACTGGGTTTGTTTTGGCAGAAAACTGTTTCCTCATATTTCTCAAACATGATTTCAATAATATAGCTATATTTTAAACACTGCAGAAAGATTTTAAATATGCAAAACAAAACTCATTTTGGCAAGAGTATAGCCCTGGAAAAAAATATAATTCTGAATGTTTCAAGATCGTGTGGGACTGTTCATCTCAACTGAAATTCTTTTGATAATAATTACCTTATGTGTTCCAGCTGTATAAAAAAGAAATGTTTTTTATTCCAAACTCTATAGGTTTGTGGCTTTTACAAAAAGCCCAGAACCTACTAAAGTCCTGAAATTATCCATGCAGGCTGCAGTAATATGATGCTTTACCTTCTATCCTGATGTCTTTTATCTGAATTTACAGTTCAGAGGAAACAGATCCAACTCTGAATTTTTCACGTCAGGGCTGTAATGAAAATCTTCCAGCTGAATTTATAGAAAGGTTCCTTCAGTCACAAGATGGCACATTTGCCTTCATGAAGAAGTAATCCTGTGGTCCCCGGATTTCAAACTGAATCTCCTGTAGAGATTTCCATCAGATCCAAGCAGCTACAAGTGGTAAAAACAAAAAGCTGTTGTTTCTTTTGCAGTAGATGCAACCGTCAGATGACGATGAGGGTTTCAAATCCAATGCACAGAGGAGTCCCTGCTCTCTAACTCTGTGCCTCAAGACCTTGAGGAGAAATCTAGATAAGACAAGCAGACATTGTTATGAAGAAAAAGAGGGCAAAGTTCTACACTGCGCATGCAACTGGAAACAGAAGTGATAGAAGTTAGAGATGAACGTGCATTTTGTGCTTGTTTTATCATTTACAGAGTGAGTTAGTTCACTTTGTAGTTACTGTCATAGCTTTTCGTCTTTTGTCTGTAAAGAAATTTGTTCTAAATGAAACCAGAACACTCTACATATAAGCTTGATTTACAGGTATATACAGCATGTGAAAGAAACTAAACAAATGAGAGTTAATATGAGTATTAATATAACCACAATGTACACAGTAACATATTCACTTTACTACAGACAAAGCCTTAGACCTGTCTTATCTGTGTCTTTTATGTGTTATCTTGTATGATTAGATTAGTCAGCTATTTCAGCCTAGTCAGACTTGTTCTTGTTAATTTGTGATTACACCACAGGGGAGTGAATGGGATGCCTGCTTAATCATCAGAGGAAGAGATACAGATACTGGTTAACTAAGCAAGAGGAACAATATGAACAACTGTATGACACAATGTGTTTTAAAGATTTAACTTTCATTCCTTAATGACCTTATTTCCTCACAGTGACTGAGGTGAAATTGTGAAATCTCTCAAGGGAAAAAAGATACATGTCTCTGACTTTCCTTTTTAAAGAAGCTATTATTTTCACTGTATTGTATTGTATATGTATTATCCAAGCACTGTAGCTTTGACTCTGTACTGTGCATTATCTTGAGATAACCAGATGGCTCTGATGTAGAGACCCCATATGAAATACATATTTTCAGCTGCTTCTAAGTTACAGCTTCTCCTTCTTGTTGGAATAATGTGTTTTGTGTAGGTGATGCCTCCAAATTGCCTGATTTCTCCAAACAATAGTCTAAAAGCCAAAGACATTCTGTTTACTATGATACAAAACTGAGAAATAACAAATCTTTAAACATGAGAAGCTGACACCGATGAACACTTTTGTTTAATAAAATCACTTAGAAGTCATTAATCAGAGCAGGATCAGGTTGAAACTTGTCAACTACTGACCAATCAGACAACAGGAAACATGGAGTCATCAAGGATCCCTACACTGATAAACATGCTGAGTTTACAATAAAGTGAAAATAAAGAGCAACAGAGGGGCATTTTTATCAATCAGCTGTGCATTGTAGCAATCATATCCAAGATAGAAGTAAGATCTTTGCCCAAACACTCAACAGCAGTTCATAATTTTATGAAGTGGGGACCTTCCCACTCTTTATATATTAATCCTGGCAACAATAAATTTTTTGTCACGTGGATTGTCAGGGGAATTAGAAATATGTTGTTCATGGTGAAAAGTTCCCCTAACCATAACAAAGTAATCATACCGTGAACCTAACAAAATAGATATTTTGCCTGAATCTTTGCCCAATCTTTAAACTGTAATGTTGTCCTGCTGATCAGATCAGAGAGGCTTACATTTGTTGCTCTGTTGGTCATGGAATGATGACATGTTTGTCATTTGAAGGACATGCTGGATGGAGCAGAAACACACATATCTTAATCATCACAGCTGTCTACACAGACTCGGGAGAATAGTTTAACTGTAGACTTTTTAAAGAGAAATACAGAGCTGTGGTTTGGATTTCATTCCTACCTTTAGTTGTTGTTGATGTGCGTGTGATCTGTGGCATTCATATTTTGTGTTTCATAGTTTTGTGTTTTCGTTAACATTGTTTTGTTGTGGTGTTGCTTGAGAATATAAGCAACTGGCTCCATGTGTTCTCTGTCCCATCAGTGCTTTGCTGCCTGGTGCTCCATGTGTTTCCTCTTCCACTTTCTGTTTCTCTACAGTTTCAGTGCCTCTATCTATGTCTCTGTCATTATTACAGTTTGACATTGTTATAAAGAGAGAACTCTCTGCTGTCACCTGGGCTCTTAGGAAGGCTTTATGCTGAGACAACATCAGCAGATTTGGCTTCAGGGGCCATTGTTGTGCTATCCAGACCCTTTTGTGTGTAGGTAAACCCCACTTTCTTCAAAGACACTGAAACTGGTGAACCTGCCTACATGAAGCCCCAGTGGCCTAATGGATAAGGCACTGGCCTCCTAAGCCAGGGATTGTGGGTTTGAGTCCCATCTGGGGTGACTGACAGCAGAGTGGCGCAGCGGAAGCGTGCTGGGCCCATAACCCAGAGGTCGATGGATCGAAACCATCCTCTGCTAAAGCTTCCATCTTACTGTACTGATGGTGATATTTAGTTAGTTTCCTGGATGATTTGTAAAACCAGTCATGACTGAGGTGGTTTTAAAATTGGTTATCTTCTGAGCAGGGACTGTATCATAATTTTAGAGCTGGGAAAGATGTATTTTTTTTTCTTGTTGCCACATAACATTACTTTGAGTTTTGCTTTGGATGTATTATCATGAAATGTGGATTTCAGAAACAGACTGCAGATGTTAGGAAAACAGTCTGTGCTGAAGACTAAATCTGCTGAGCGCTATCATTGTTGCTTCACTATATTACTGCTTTTGTCTCATGTTTTCAGTGCTTTGTGTTACCTTGTTTGCTCCCTGCTGTTCACATTCCTCTCTTCACTGTCTATTTTTTCTCCCTACAAGTCACATTACTGAAGCCCCAGTGGCCTAATGGATAAGGCACTGGCCTCCTAAGCCAGGGATTGTGGGTTCGAGTCCCATCTGGGGTGATTGACAGCAGAGTGGCGCAGCGGAAGCGTGCTGGGCCCATAACCCAGAGGTCGATGGATCGAAACCATCCTCTGCTATCAAGTGTTTTATCAGCAGCTGATTGGCCCGAACAATCACCTGAAAATACCAGTATACCTGCCAGGTAAACACACACCACCTCCAATATGTGATGCAGCCTTTTTGATAAAAGTCTCTACACAGAGCTGAGGGATTGTGGTTCCTCTGTAAACAACCAGCAGCAGAGTGGCGCAGCGGAAGCGTGCTGGGCCCATAACCCAGAGGTCGATGGATCGAAACCATCCTCTGCTAACACTTACATCTTACTGTACTGATGGTGATATTTACCTGGATGATTTGTTAGACTAGTCATGACTGAGGTGGTTTTAAAATTGGTTATCTTCTGAGCAGGGACTGTATCATAACTTTAGAGCTGGGAAAGATGT